>NC_088374.1:593573-628573 GCF_034508935.2 Berghia stephanieae | reverse complement strand
ATATAAATGTGTTTCAGCCTATATGTAATAGAGTCAGACAACAGGGTAGTTGATGCTGGCCAGTGGTAGTATTGGCTGGGTGGAATTGATGTGGGAGTGGATGAATTCGGTCCCGGGGTCGACTTAGGAGTTCAAGACTGTAACTGCGGCGGTGGTGCTCATGTGAGGAAGATAGATCGAGACAATGAAGTGACAGTTTAGTACTATTGATACTGATAGTGGCATGACTTCATGTGTCAGAAGTAATAATAATAATAATAATAATAATAATAATAATAATAATAATAATAATAATAATAATAATAATAATAATAATAATAATAATAATAATAATAATAATAATAATAATAATAATAATAATAATAATAATGATCATAATAATGATAATAATAATAATAATAATAATAATAATAATAATAATGAATAATAATAATAAAATAATAATAATAATAATAATAATAATAATAATAATAATAATAATAATAATAATACATGACATTTATAACGCGCATTTTCATCACTGGGTGATGCTCAATGCGCGAAACAATAATACAGTGACATTATTATACAAATGAAACATTATACATACTACATCAACATAATATTATCATATTACAATAATGTAATAACTAAACATAAAGTCATTAATACAAGATATGTTATAATGCATCCACATGCTTTGTCAAATACGGAAATAATATAAAACAATGATATAATAACATAAACTAAATAACATTCATATTGGGGTCAAATAGAAGTAGAAGTAGGGAGTTGATTTCATGAGCGAGGAGAACTCTTTAGTATAGAATTGTGTTAATATTTATTACGTCATATTAGACGTCATCTAGATTGAACTGGGACTTCAAGGAATCACCTACGACACTGGTCCAGGTAAACGGATAGATTCTACTAAGTGTGTAATCCTAATCGAGTTGTATACATCGACATGATTCAAGCCAACAACACAAATAACATAGCACGTCTATAGGGAAGAGTAGTGTCCCTTGATTTGACGTCAGAGGACGAGAGACGCATGCGCACAACCAACATGACGTTCTCTCTCTAGTAACTTTTCCGCCGGTGACGTCCAATCAAGGGACACTACTCTTCCGCTAATCTCATTCCCTATGAAGTGACGAATTAATCATTAAAAAGAATTATGCTACAGAATCAATCCTGGAGAACTGCAGTGACAAAGGGAAAATGATCATCTTGTAATTATTTAACAAACCCGTTAACCCTCTCCTTACCAACTCCAACAAAATCGCCACATTTATTGTTACCACACAATATACAAGTTTCTTATTCAGATTTATTTTGTACATCACAAACATCGAAGACTGATCTTTGTTTAATTAATAAAAACATACAGTTGATTTGTAGAGAGTTTGTTTGAGTTCTTAAAAATCAAATTTTCTGTTGGCTAAGCCTGCCATTGTGGGATAATCCTGAAAACCATCGGGAAGGAGAGGGTTAATGTTATGGCTGTATGAAACGTTGAAGTAACAATTATTAAATATTCAGAAGAACAAAGTCGATTTAGGTGATTCAAGTTATGTGGCTAAAAGGCTATGATTTGCCAAAAATCGTGATATACATTTCTAAATGATCACAGTTAAAATTATTAAATGAATTGGAATATTTTAGACAAAGAAAATAATTCAATTCATATATTCATGAATTTCAAACGGATAATGAGCAGGGCGTTAAGATAATTCTTCATGAAATTTCCTGATGAAATGAAAACTATAAATAGACGAGATATGTCACTTTTAATTTAAGCAGGTCTCAATTCCCTTTGATGTAAATTAAGCTATTTAAATATATATACTCAATAATACTTTACTGAAAAAAGGAAGAAATGTAAAACAATGCATTCATTATAATTATTGCAATCATTGCATAACATATTTCATACGATTCTATTATTTCACTGAAAGACATGACATATCTTCATTAAAATATGGACGCAAATAGCTAGATGGTACAATCAATGAAGGTAGGAAACAGGACTAAAGTTTGTAATGGTCAGTGTCAGCCTGACCGATGCCAACCCACGTCCACGCAACTGCAACACATGTTAATCTGACAAAGGCGTAAGTGATCATTAAAACGATAATGATGGGGGGGGGGGGGGTATACAGATAAAACCAGCCACAGTTGTTTGCCTCGATGACCATGACCTACACACTACAAAACTACGCATTACACCAATCGCGATAGTAAATCTGCATGGATGTTTTTGCAAACGGGAATATGAGATAATAAACATGAGACATTTTTTCAGAAATAAACTCCACGTTAAAACTCTACTGTTGTTCACTTTGTTGTGTTTATTGTATGTGAGGGGTTTGTGGTCCGTTTCAAGAACAAATATTTTCAGTAAGAGATATCTGGTGAATAATTTCAGACTGAAAATAGTTAGCAATGACTATGAAATTTTTTTAAATATTTTTATGGGAAAATGCTACATTTAAATCAAAGCTCTATCTCTACTGAGTAAAAATCTATTTGAAATTTGAAATTCCATTCATAAATAAAAAAGTTATGCATTTATTTGGATGACTCACAAAGAGAAAAAAAATACCGAAAATACGGGACGGTTTTTTCTGCTTTTAATTTAGTTTTTGGCTGTATTTCGCTTAATACATGGAATATGATATTGAAATATATCAACCATAATTATTTGTTTTAAAATATAAATAATATTGATCGTTTGGAACAATTCCGAAGTGTCATGTTGTGTTAAGAGCCCATCCAAATGACGTGAAAAATGCCTGCTAAATTATTATCAATCAAAATAGTCCGTGAGACCAAGTCTTATGCATGTTACTTCAGAGAGAGAGAGAGATAGATAGATAGATAGATAGAGAGAGAGAGAGAACGAGAGAGAGAGATAGAGAGCGAGAGAGATATATATATATATATATATATATATATATATATAGAGAGAGAGAGAGAGAGAGAGAGAGAACAAGAGAGATAGAGAGCGAGAGAGATATAGAGAGAGAGAAAGAGAGAGAGAGAGAGTGAAAGAGAGAGAGAGAGATAGAGAGAGAGAGAGAAAGAGAGAGTGAGAGGGAGAGAGAGTGAAAGAGAGAAAGGGTGTGCGTGTTAATTTACTGTGATGAAAAGAGAAATTGGACGAGTCTATGTCAAAGGGGTCAAAGAATATTAAAAAGTCGAATTATCAACTGATTAGGAAGATAAAATACAATTGCGACAACCTCAGCGCCCCTATTAAAAATGCCAAAACATAGACTTTGGCGGCTAAGATGCCAGATTGCCACGCGTGTGGCCAAAGACAGAATTGTATTTCTTTTATTAAATGTTATTTATTTATTTTTCTCTCAGTGACTTTTATCCTAGTCTATTCAATTTTGTTTTTTGGTAAATTCTATTAGTTTTTAAGGGTGTCAGACGTTGTAGCGAAAACCGTGCGAGTATCTATTTAGTCACTTTTTAAATCGAATTTAGTCAGGTGGAAGTCTGGCCATCCGGCAGCCTTGCCTCACAGACGTCACATGCGTGTCGAGCGATTGGGCGGGAAAATGGCTGAAATTCCGTTACAAGATGCATCTGGTCTAACATAGAACGATTTACTTAAATCTAGAAACGTTAATATTGGTTCAGAACATAAAACTGATAAGGGGCGGTTTGGGTCTAACTGCTAGGAAAATCATTTCATAAAAATCAATTTTGATATTTTAGTGGAAAGCGACATTTTATTAACTTAGAAGTAATATTATTGAAGTCCAACATCACAAAGTAACTAATAAGGCAGGCAATCAATTCGAAAAGGGTACAGGTAGTAAGAAATGTGTGACAAGTGGAAAGCTATATTATAGCTATTTTTATTAATTTGTCATTTTTCTAGAGGTATGAGACACTGTGTCAAACGTTTCTCAGAATCTATTCAATGATATTGTCCCAAATTTCCACAGTTATCACAGAGATCTTGTAGTATGTCACCATAGATTTATTCTTTTTGTTAGCTATATGAAGTTTGCATTATAATCCAAATTATCAATTGTAAACATCAAGTTTATTCAATCTTAAGTTTTCGCCAATAAATCAACAATTTGATGACAACACACATGGAAGTGGAGAACAAAGAAAATGGTCAATGGAATCAAAAAATAAACTGATACCATTAATAACCACACAAAAATACAACAATCGTAAAAACCAACAATACGTACAACAACAACAACAACAATAATAATAAAAATAATGATAATAATAATAATAATAATAATAATAATAATAAAAATAATAATAATAATAATAATAATAATAATAATAATAATAATAATAATAATAATAATAATAATAATAATAATAATAATATAATAATAATAATAATAATAATAATAATAATAATAATAATAATAATAATAATAATAATAATAATAATAATCATAATATTACATCATCACTACTGCCACAATCATCACTATTACCACCACCACCATTACCACCATCACTACCACCATCACCATCACTACTATGTACCATCATACCACCATTACCACCATCACTACCACCATCACCATCACTACTATGTACCATCATATCATCATTACCACCATCATTACGACCATCACCATCACTACAATGTACCATCATACCATCATTACCACCATCATTTCCACCATCACCATCACTACTATATACCATCATATCATCATCCAATGATCCAGTACCCTACCGTTCCCAACTCGCTTTTGACAGTTATGGCAAGACAGAACGTATTTGCGAACATCTTTTGTTAACATTTGCCACGTGAATTTTCCAGCGATTATTTTAACATGTCGGTATGACCTGAAACAATTGAATCGTGTGGAATAGCTAGTATTTTGTCACTGTAGGGCGTAAGAGCTACAATTTGTTTGAATCACTTACTGCCTTTTATCATTGATCTATACAGTACATCGTTTTCAATATTGCAAGCGGTTTTTGATTTTGTTGTTTGTGTCAAAAATCTTAATGTTACTTTTTAAGGAATCATCTTCCATACAGGCCTTAACAAAATCATTGTGACCAAAGTTTTGTGGCTCTAGTGAAAAAGTCATTGGTGACTCTTGTTGTTTGATCATAGATCTCGTTTCTGCTGGGGAAGCTATTTGTTGCGCAAGTTTTAAAAAAGAGCCTTATATTGCGCAATATCCATTAATGTGCTCAAAGCGCTTTACAAGTGATTCCTGGTCAACAGCAACATTTAACATGTAGGACTGAGCATAACGCCTGTTAGGCGATATCACAATTTTTCGGACAAATACAGCGCTGTTAACAGCCAGATACTCATTTTACACCTAAGTGCGGTGAGAGAAAGTGAGTAAAGAGCCTTTTTCAACATTTCAACTATACGCCGAGCGCGAGGCTCGAACCCAGGACCTTCCGACCCGAAAGCGAATGTCATACCACTTGACCAAATAGCGGCAAAAGTTGTATGTTGTATGTTGTAATTCTTCAAAGTTTTCGGCATTGTAATTAACACCTTTTATATCACCAATTTATCAAATCGTCGACTGAATTTTGTAAAAGACAACATTCTACTTTGCCTGTGTCATGTGGTGACTCTATGGAAACATTTGCGATGCCAACGCTGTTTCAACGTGTACAGTCAAGGTAAATTACTGAACGTTACTTCCAGTTATATCTTCATCTTTGATTAGTAAAGCCCTAACACCTACGGTATAGATAGTTCGAAGTTGACGTCACTCAGGTCTTTGTTATTGTTTATGCCATCCGCGTTTATGAGTAATGCTCCATTAATTGTATTAGCCTGACTATAAACGTTCATGGATACACACAGTTTTGTGTGTTGGTCCGTTATACTTCCTGATGGCAATGTTATGAGCTTCTTAGCCAAGCGCATACTCTCTATACATACTGAATCCCTAAGTGTAGCGCATTCTAACCCGTTTATTTTGCCTTTCCTAAGCTTAACTGAACCTGAACGGCATATATGTGTGAGTAGAGACATTCCATTTAAACAGGAAACATTTATGGTTTCTGTTGATTGGAGCAGCTGTTTGGAGTGAGTCGTGTTTATTGAAGCATTAGCTGTGTCAGCACGTTGAACTTTGTTGTTTCTATTTTTAGGATAACCTACTATTTTGTAACAGACATCAACTGTGTGCCCTAGTTTTGAACAAATTTGGCACGTGACTTTGTTTCTTTCTTTATCTCTGAACAGTTGGGTTCGAGACTGAGCACTGCGCTATATGTGGGTTTGTTCGCGTTAAAGTGTTTGCTTTGCTCTTTGGGCTTATTCCATGTTTTGAAATTAGCTGACTGACTTCTCTGTTGATGTCGATGTTGAAATCGGTTGCTATATTCTGAATCAGATTTGTCATGTATTTGGAATTCATGGTCTTGTTTCTGACTCACGCTTTTAGCAATTGATGTATAGTAAGGTTCGTTTGTAATGCGACTAAGCGGCTTCAGTGGATGTGCGCTTGTGTACTATTCAGCATGTTTCGTTAGCTCTTCCATAGTTGTAGTTTTTCGCTCTGAAAAGAATGCGACAAGCTCCGGATTGCATGATTGATACACGCGGTTTTTGAAAGTGATAATTATTGTTATGATTATGAAAGCGAATACAAATACCGTGTTGAAACAAGTGAACCGAAACATCGATTGAGTCGAGGAGGGATACGAAAACAAAGGGCCATCGCAACACAGTGTGGCCATCGGCCCACCCCTAAAAATAAAACACCACGGCCACCTACCACACAGACAATTATACCACTTATGAGTGAAACGAAATCACTTCCAATTTTAAAAGTGGCGACAATAAACGCCCAGTCTTGCCGCAATAAAACATTAGACATTAAACATATGATTGAGGAGAGATCTATTGACATTCTAATAATAATTGAAACATGGTTAAAGGAGAATGGGGATGAAGCAATTGTGTCGGATTTAACACCACTCACACATACAACTCAGTCATTTCCGAGAAAAGGAAGGAGAGGGGGAGGAATTGCAGTTGTCTATAGGTCAAATTTGACCATCAAATTTAATCATGATGTCAACAATTTTTCGGCATTCGAATCGGTAGGAATGGTCATTGATTTTAAACATGACTTAGTCAAGCTTCATTCAATATATAGGCCACCACCCAGTGCAAAAAATAGATTAAAAACATCACTATTTATTGATGAATTAGAGGACTTCCTTCTTCGCCTTGACATGAAGTCAAAGAAAAATATTATTGTTGGAGATTTCAACTTACACTTTGATCGAGACACACCGGATATAAGAAATATAAATAAACTACTTTCGTCACATCACATGACACAGCATGTCAATGAAAAGACACATCGGTGTGGACACATTATTGACTGGGTATTGACCAGCGTTGACATGCAACTAGCGACACCTATCAATGTAGATGATCTTTGCATTTCAGACCATCATTTAATATCTTTTGGCATCAGAGGGGGACAGTACACGACACAAAAACAAAAAAAAAATAGTTGTTTCGAGAGATTTGAAGAAAATTGACATAGAACTATTTAAAGCGGACCTCTCTCACTCTCTAACTACACATTGTGAGAAAGAAGTGACTGGTGACAATTTTGATAAAGCAGTTATTAGTGTTATTGATAAGCACGCACCTCTCACGACAAGATCTGTGAACATCAGAAAAGAATCACCATGGTACAATTTGGAGGTAAAACGTATAAAGAAAGAGAAAAGAAAAGCGGAGAAGAAATGGAAAAAAATCTGGCCTGACAATTGATAAGGAAACTTACATATCATTCAAACATAGACTCAAAGAGGTGACAATTAAGGCAAAGCGTATCTACTATCTTGATAAAGTTGATAACATAAAAAGTCCGAAGGAGTTTTATAAAATCTCAAATAAGCTTCTAGGCAAAGAGATCAAAACAAGCCTGCCACACCACACTGACGACAAGCAACTCGCGGACTGCTTTGTAGAGTATTTCATGAATAAAATAACAACGATACGGAGTGAACTTGACACAGACGAAACAGAAGCAGAATATACCTCTTTTTATGGTGAACCCTTAACATCTTTCAAAGAAATTTCAATAAATGACACAAAGAAAACGATTCTCTCTAGTCCTAGCAAATCATGTAGGCTCGACCCTTTACCAACATCCCTTTTGAAGGAGTGTATTGATGAACTTGCACCTTACATCACTGAATTGATTAATCAATCATTAAGGGAGGGAGTTGTTCCAGAAAGCTTCAAGAAAGCATTGGTGAAGCCATTGTTGAAGAAAGCGGGACTTGACAGTGATGATTTTAAAAACTTTAGGCCTGTATCAAATCTACCATTCATTTCCAAAATTCTAGAAAAGATTGTACTAAAACAACTTTCTTGTCACGTGAAACATAATAACCTCGATGAGTGCTTTCAATCGGCCTATCGGCAAAATCATAGCACAGAAACAGCATTGATGAGAATCACAAATGACTTGCTGCAAATTATTGATCAAGGAAAAACCACCATCCTTAGTCTTCTCGATCTTTCGGCGGCCTTTGACACCATTGACCATGCCATACTACTTCGAAGGCTACAAGTTACTTTCGGCATATCGGGCACTGCTCTAAACTGGTTTGCATCATATCTTACTCAAAGAACTCAATCAGTTTTAATTGGGGAAGTAACTTCGTCAGAGCGTGACATTCATTTTGGTGTACCTCAAGGATCCGTTTTAGGTCCAGTCCTTTTTGTACTTTACACTTCCCCTGTTGTGAGAATCTTAGAGCAACATTCTCTCGCTTACCATATGTACGCCGACGATACCCAGATATATAGCATGTGTTTGCAATCCGATATAGTTTCAAAGATAACTGTTTACGAACAATGCATCAATCATGTGATGAGATGGATGTCTGCAAATAGATTAAAATTAAATGGCGACAAGACCGAAGCCTTATTCATTGCTAGTTCAAATAATAAGACAGATCCATCTACACTGGCACTGACAATCAACGATAATGACAAAATACAACTCACAACATCAGCAAAAAATCTCGGCATCACCTTAGAGAGTGATCTGTCTATGAACAAACATATTAACAATGTGAGAACAAGTGCTATCTGCATTCTAAGAAATATCAGAACAATCAGACCATTTATTAATAGGGAAACTTGCAACAAATCGGTAACACCTTTGATATTCCCGAAAATGGACTACTGCAATGCACTGTTTGTTGGTCTCACAAAGGACAAAATAAACAAACTCCAGAAAATACAGAACATGGCAGCCCGCGTTGTACTACAGAAAGACAGAAAAACTGCAGCTCCCGAATTACTACAGCAGCTGCATTGGCTGCCAGTGGACCAGCGGATATAATATAAATCTTCAACAATCGTTTTCAAATGCCTGGAGGGCTCGTCACCAGCATATCTCTCAAACCTCGTTGAACGGTATAACCCACAGCGATCGCTTCGATCAACGAACGACCTCAAATTGAAAACACCCCGCTGTCGAGTGAAGGCTGGTGAACGCGCCTTTCAGCATTCTGGTCCAAGGTTGTGGAATTTATTACCACTAGAGATACGTTCTTCGTCTTCACTAGAGGAATTCAAGCGTCGATTGAAGACATTCTTATTCCGACAGGCTTTCTTTTGATTATGTGTATAATTAGCGTTGTTCGTGTACTGTGTTAGGGCTTCATGCTTAAATTAATCTATGTTATGCGCCTAGAGCCCTCCTGATGAAGGGATGTTTGGCGCACTATAAATCTATACCATTATTATTAAAGTGGGTTGGTTTCTGACATCCCATAGTGGGCAGGGAGGTACATACTGTGTCTTCTATCCCCTATATCTGTTTGGAATGAGATTACTTGGTTTTGTCCTGGTCCAAGCCGGAGTCCTGGCTGGGAGGGAAACAGTCAAATGCATAGTTTATTGTTTTGGGAGATGATATTTTTTCCATGTAAATCATATCTCTGTGTTATGTATTGTTATATTTGTTATTTTTGTTTCATGCATAATATAAGCATTTGAGTGTATTCCTCATTGTTGGATTTTGTGCTAGTGTCCGGATAAGTTTTATAGGTGATTTCAAACTAAGTACATTGGTGGTATGCTCTTGGAATCTACATCTTATCCCAATTTTTTTCCAGCTCCCCTTTGTCTTACTTTCTCTTGGGTGCTTTAATTTTAATTCTAGAACTTTTTACTATCCCATTTTCTTCCTTTTTACTGGCGCTGATATAACCTAAATGTGTTGCAAGCGCCGTAAAAACCTTAAAAAAAAAGAGAAACAAAAAGTTAAAAGATAGAGTCCGTCAAAATCGCCCTTTTTAACATTTGCAACTTCTAGCCACCTGTTGAAATGAAATTGTATATTATTTTTAAAAATTGGTTAATGTCTACTCTTCTTTTTCATCTGGCTTAGAAGTTTGAAAACTTTTTAAGTAACCATCTTCTGCGAGGCGGACATTTCTCAAATGAGTTATCGTCCTTTTTCACATTTGAAAAAACAAAATATCCGGCAAAGAAACAAGTAGATCAGTATTTGTCAAACGTCTAGAAAATTGTTGATAAAAAATACATTTGACAAAGAAAAATAAATCAACGTCTAAATAAGTTAAAACGATTTTGTAGATCACGAAGAAATTTGGATGGTATCTCATGTAGCTTTAGCCCAGTAACTCTTGTAACTAATTATAATGGATGGTATCTCATGTAGCTTTAGCCCAGTAACTCTTGTAACTAATTATAATGGATGGTATCTCATGTAGATTTAGCCCTGTAACTCTTGTAACTAATTATAATGGATGGTATCTCATGTAGCTTTAGCCCTGTAACTCTTGTAACTAATTATAATACTCGTGAAAAATTGGATGGTATCCCGTGTAGCTTTAGCCCAGTAACTCTTGTAACTAATTATAATGGATGGTATCTCATGTATCTTTATCCCTGTAACTCATGTAACTAATTATAATGGATGGTATCTCATGTAGCTTTAGCCCTGTAACTCTTGTAACTAATTATAATGGATGGTATCTCATGTAGCTTTATCCCTGTGACTCTTGTAACTAATTATAATGGATGGTATCTCATGTAGCTTTAGCCCTCTAACTCTTGTAACTAATTATAATGGATGGTATCTCATGTAGCTTTAGCCCAGTAACTCTTGTAACTAATTATAATGGATGGTATCTCATGTAGCTATAGCCCAGTAACTCTTGTAACTAATTATAATGGATGGTATCTCATGTAGCTTTAGCCCAGTAACTCTTGTAACTAATTATAATGGATGGTATCTCATGTAGCTTTAAGCCAGTAACTCTTGTAACTAATTATAATGGATGGTATCTCATGTAGCTTTAGCCCTATAACTCTTGTAACTAATTATAATGGATGGTATCTCATGTAGCTTTAGCCCAGTAACTCTTGTAACTAATTATAATGGATGGTATCTCATGTAGCTTTAGCCCAGTAACTCTTGTAACTAATTATAATGGATGGTATCTCATGTAGCTTTAGCCCAGTAACTCTTGTAACTAATTATAATGGATGGTATCTCATGTAGCTTTAGCCCAGTAACTCTTGTAACTAATTATAATGGATGGTATCTCATGTAGCTGTAGCCCTCTAACTCTTGTAACTAATTATAATGGATGGTATCTCATATAGCTTTAGCCCAGTAACTCTTGTAACTAATTATAATGGATGGTATCTCATGTAGCTTTAGCCCTATAACTCATGTAACTAATTATAATGGATGGTATCTCATGTAGCTTTAGCCCTATAACTCTTGTAATTAATTATAATGGATGGTATCTCATGTAGCTTTAGCCCAGTAACTCTTGTAACTAATTATAATGGATGGTATCTCATGTAGCTTTAGCCCAGTAACTCTTGTAACTAATTATAATGGATGGTATTTCATGTAGCTTTAGCCCTATAACTCTTGTAATTAATTATAATGGATGGTATCTCATGTAGCTTTAGCCCAGTAACTCTTGTAACTAAATATAATACTCGTGGAAAATTGGATGGTATCTCATGTAGCTTTAGCCCAGTAACTCTTGTAACTAATTATAATGGATGGTATCTCATGTAGCTTTAGCCCAGTAACTCTTGTAACTAATTATAATATTCGTGGGAAATTGGATGGTATCTCATGTAGCTTTAGCCCAGTAACTCTTGTAACTAATTATAATACTCGTGAACAATTGGATGGTATCTCATGTAGCTTTAGCCCAGTAACTCTTGTAACTAATTATAATGGATGGTATCTCATGTAGCTTTTAGGCCTAGTTAACTCTTGTAACCTAATTATAATGGATGGTATCTCATGTAGCTTTAGCCCAGTAACTCTTGTAACTAATTATAATGGATGGTATCTCATGTAGCTTTAGCCCAGTAACTCTTGTAACTAATTATAATGGATGGTATCTCATGTAGCTTTAGCCCAGTAACTCTTGTAACTAATTTATATTGGAATGGTATCTCATGTAGCTTTAGCCCAGTAACTCTTGTAACTAATTATGATATTGTGGAAATTGGATGGTATCTCATGTAGCTTTAGCCCAGTAACTCTTGTAACTAATATAATATACTCGTGAACAATTGGATGGTATCTCATGTAGCTTTAGCCCAGTAACTCTTGTAACTAATTATAATGGATGGTATCTCATGTAGCTTTAGCCTAGTAACTCTTTACCTAATTATAATGGATGGTATCTCATGTAGCTTTAGCCCAGTAACTCTTGTAACTAATTATAATGGATGGTATCTCATGTAGCTTTAGCCCAGTAACTCTTGTAACTAATTATAATGGATGGTATCTCATGTAGTTTAGCCCAGTAACTCTTGTAACTAATTATAATGGATGGTATCTCATGTAGACTTTAGCCCAGTAACTCTTGTAACTAATTATAATGGATGGTATCTCATGTAGTTTAGCCCAGTAACTCTTGTAACTAATTATAATGGATGGTATCTCATGTAGATTTAGCCCGTAACTCTTGTAAACTAATTATAATGGATTGGTATCTCATGTAGCTTTAGCCCAGTAACTCTTGTAACTAATTATAATGGATGGTGTCTCATGTAGCTTTAGCCCGTAACTCTTGTAACTAATTATAATGGATGGTATCTCATGTAGCTTTATATCTCATGTAGCTTTAGCCCAGTAACTCTTGTAACTAATTATAATACTCGTGGAAAATTGGATGGTATCTCATGTAGCTTTAGCCCTGTAAATTTTGTACCTAATTATAATGGATGGTATCTCATGTAGCTTTAGCCCAGTAACTCTTGTAACTAATTATAATGGATGGTATCTCATGTAGCTTTAGCCCAGTAACTCTTGTAACTAATTATAATACTCGTGGAAAATTGGATGGTATCTCATGTAGCTTTAGCCCTGTAAATCTTGTAACTAATTATAATGGACGGTATCTTATGTAGCTTTAGCCCAGTAACTCTTGTAACTAATTATAATAATCGTGGAAAATTGGATGGTATCTCATGTAGCTTTAGCCCAATAACTCTTGTAACTAATTATAATGGATGGTATCTCATGTAGCTTTAGCCCAGTAACTCTTGTAACTAATTATAATGGATGGTATCTCATGTAGCTTTAGCCCTATAACTCTTGTAACTAATTATAATGGATGGTATCTTATGTAGCTTTAGCCCTGTAACTCTTGTAACTAATTATAATGGATGGTATCTCATGTAGCTTCGGCCCTGTAACTCTTGTAACTAATTATAATGGATGGTATCTCATGTAGCTTTAGCCCTGTAACTCTTGTAACTAATTATAATAGATGGTATCTCATGTAGCTTTAGCCCAGTAACTCTTGTAACTAATTATAATACTCGTGGTCTTTTGGTATATCGATACCATCCAAATAAGAAAAAAGAATTAAAACATTGAGCTTTTATATAGAGCATTATCCACGAAACGTGCTCAAAGCCCTTTACAGCAACATTTTACATTTAGGACGAGACATGGCGCATGTTAGGCGATATTATATTTTTTGTCGGACAGAGACAACGCTGTTTACGGCCAGGTACCCCTTTTACACCTGAGTACGGTGAGATAATATGAGTAAAGAGCCTTCTCCAGGGTGTCAACTATGCGCCAAGCGAGTCCCAAACCCAAGACCTTCCGATCCGAAAGCGAGTGTCATACCACTAAACCACATAGCCGCCTATAACAAAAGATATTGTTGGTATTTTATGAACCGGTATATAAAAATGTTATGTAACTATTCGTCTTAATTGAAAAGAGTTATTGTTCTTTTTCAGATTTTTACCTCAACAAGCTCCATTTTGGGAAATGACTCTCAAACTGATAACAAATAAAAATATTAGAAGAACGCATATTATGGAAGATACTTATGAGATTAGGGATGGTTTGTACATTACAGCTTATCAGTCCTTCTATTTCCCGTTCCTACTCAACCCTTTTAACTCACTCAATCCTAGAGATTTTTTCTACTTTTCAAAATTGGAAAAAAATGTATTAGAAATGAGCATGTACATAGATAGTTTCATTCAACTAACATGAATGTGTAAAAACTAAAAGCATTAGCCTTGATACTACGCCTATAATTTTTCTCCGAAAAAATGTTATAGATAGGCATGGGGTAAAAGTAACCCCGGGTGTAAACTATGGATACAGTCGGTGTTAGGGTTGAATGGGTTAAATTGTCCAGGGATATCATGACCCAGACTATCATTGTGTGATATACGTTTGTCTTTTTGATAATGACGACGACCAGTGGCGTGGCATGCTTACTGTTCAAGGTGGTGCCACAATCAGACGGAAATGACTTAGAAATGCTATATTTGTCAACACAAAAGAGAGAAGAAAAAAAATAAAGAAAAGACTTATTCAAATAAGTAAGAGGCGGTATATACCATTTCACAGTATTATTTTTGTTTAATGCTGTACTCCATTTTTAAAAGATGGACGCGGTGCTTGGCACCAAATCAACCAAAATAGCCACGCCCCTGACGAGAAGTCATTTGGAATATATTGATGTGTCAAATGCATTAACCATATCTACCAATAGGGAATGATATTAGCGGAAGAGTAGCGTCTCTTGATTGGACGTCACCCATAGTCTGTGACGTCACCGGTGGAAAAGTTATAAGAGAGAGAACGTCATGTTGGTTGTGCGCATGCGCCTATCGTTCTCTCTCTAATAACTTTTCCGCCAGTGACGTCACATACTATGGTATCTCGTTCCCTTTACTATAATTGTTTGTTTTTTCTTTTGTTTTTTTTTTCTTCTTGAACACCGTCACCTTTATCTCTGTGATATGTTATCTAGTACTTGACACAGATCGGAACTTTTTCATGACATACTCCACCTCTGTAAGGGAGATTGTGTGTGAATGGTTAGGGAGATTGTATGTAATGATATCTACTACAGCAAAAATATCTAAACAGAGTCATATTATTAATAAATCATACATTATTAAACTTAATATAATTTGATGGACTTATTCAAAATAGCATTTTCATATTTAAAATAATTTGTGTTGTTTAAGAACCCGACCTCATTCGTTGGTAATCATGATTTAAAAAGAAATAATGTACAGGTAGGGAATGAATTGGCCAAGATTTCAAATTTCGGATGAGAGAGAGAGAGGATTAATTTGCATATTGATGTTTACAAAACAGTCTGCAGTCCAATTTTGCTTTCGTCAATACGCTTCAACAGTAATGACGTCATTTCCCGTGTAATGGCGCATGGTAACTTAGTAACTGGCGATAAACTATCGAAACAATGGCGGACGCTCTTATGAAATATTTCTCCGATGAGCATGAAAGCGTATCCAGAGGAAAAACAACCATTATAAAGCTGATCATGTTTTGACTTTTACACATTCTGATCTCACGATCTTTGGCAATTCATGAATAACAAGAGAACCCATAAATACATGAAGCGATACAAGGAATTTACAATTCTCCTGGCCAATATTTGTGGAAATGCTGTTTAGATTAACTACTGTCTTTGAGTTTCTTATAATATTAAATGCAAATTTTAGCTCTTGAATCCCTTGCAATGATATATGAAATATTTGTTAGATTTACTTATTTCTTTACTCGCTGGTGATTGGCATCAAAGTAATCGAAGTTTATTCTTTGATTTGTGTTAAATAAAGCGTGGTACGCAAGACATTCTTTGAAGAAGAAATATTAAACGGCAGAATTTTATGCGTTTATCAAAATCTCCTGAACTTTATAGACAGGAGTTTAGGAACCGGCAAAAACTTGACTCACAAACCTTTATAGAGTTTGTTAGAGACCAGGAAAAAGCTTCGATTGCTGGTGCAAAAGTTACAATTCCACCATATTCAAATATCTTAAAGAAATGATTCTCACGGAGACTTTCCGTTTCTCTTTGCCAGATAACTTGTTCTCTCAAATGGCAGGTCTACCGAAGACAAAGATTGCCCATGAATTAGCTAACATCATGGATGACCTTCAGCTCCACCAGAATTCCATTCGTGATACAGATCGGACAGTAACCAAGTTCCCTCCCATTGCCAACACAATGCCTATGCCAGCAAGAGGAAGCACCGATCAGTTTGATACCAACAGAGACATCCCAGACCAACAACGGTCCAGGGACGGAGATAAGAAAGTTAAGTATGCTTATTAAAATAATCAAAAAAAGGACAAAGAGAACTTTCTACTTCTCTATCTGTCATTCAAATACACACTCGACAGAGAGGTGTTTCAAAGATAAATAATAACCAAAATCAGCAAAGAGAACTTATGTATTTTACAATACTAATACCAACTCATCAATGACTCCCAGTTCTCACATTGCGCTTACTCCTAAAATCACTTACCGACATTAATTTAAACCCTTCATAGAAGATGGTTTTATCGCATTCTACTCTAACCCAGACACGTATCAGTCCATTAAATGGCTTCGTGATACTGATTCTAGTCAGCCTCTTATTACTAAGACTGTCATTACAATTATTGAGGATGTAATCCCCTGTGGTGTCAGAATAGAGTCAGTGGAAAAAGTCATTGCTCTTGTAAAACTAAATTTTATATCACGCATGGAATGATAGATAATTTGCCTATCGAAGGAACACAGGTTCGCATTGATAATACCCTTACTGGAAACAACATAAATTTCAGAACTATTTCAGGTAACGTGACCAAGAGCCTCCACACTGACCCAACCCATGACTATTCTAACCTTGATGATTATTTTCAGCCTCCATTCTCTACACCTGTGGAGAACATAGAAACTCACATCATGGACAACCCCAGAAATGATCCACTTGGCGATGGGTATTCCTCCTAACCCAAAGGTGCAAATGAGAATACAATACCTACCACTGTATATAATAACAAACATTATTAGACATATATCAATTTTCAGTCTTCCCTTTCGAGACCTCAGGATTGTAAAACTCACACCCTGGACACCCACAGCAATGATCCATTCGGTGATGATCAGTATTCCTAGGTGCAAATGAGGATAATGATAAATATACCATTGGCATTAACTCTGTGATTGTTCAAAAAGTTCATTTCGAGATTAATTATAAATGGTGACAGATAGACAACAATTATCCTCAAAATGAAATTGATACAAAATGTGAAATTTATTCCCTGGACACGGCAATAAATGATTTAGATGGATATTTTCCCCACCAACCTCTCCCTGGAGATGGTCAAGCACACATGTGTTGATGAGAGTTTGAATCCCACAGCTGACCAAGGTCATTGGAATCCAAATTGTCCTCCTGATGGCATTGTTGTTATTCCAGTGATAACCAAGTCCATGAAGAATAAAAGTGAAGATGATGATCTTAATGTCAGTCATACTATGTTTAATAATGATATTCACATTGTTACTGATGTAAAACATTTTAGTTAATCAAAGAAATGATGAGACGTTGAAATGTTGTTACAATTCTTCAGTAAAAGTGAGTGATATTCACAACTACAAAACATATGTCTATCTCAAAAATGATGTACTCATGAGAAAATACTTACCTCATTTTGCAAAGAAGGAAGATTGCCATTTAATACTACATCAAATTGTCGTTAACATACATTTATGGATAAAATACTGACAATTGCCAAATATAATTCTCATGTACGCATTAAAAAAACTTTGTCTTGTATAAGAAACCATTTTATTGGACGTATTTGTGACGAACGTTTTTCTTTCACTGCATGATTTCTGTATCATTCGTCAGCGTCTCATTCAAAACCACTTCAAATCTAGTGGACGATATATATTTGCCAAGGCAGATTAACACCTTTAGTTAAGATACTCAAAACATGGACAGTCTTTTTTCCAATAAAGCTCTAAATGTTGCTAACGGAAATTTTGGTCGATAGGTGGAAAACCTTCCCATTGTATAACGGAACACTCTATTTCAGCTTAAGGCTTATTTACATGTTCAAATTTTCTGCCCATTGTATCCATACCTCCTGCTAATTACCTTTTCCAAACAAGACTCCAACGTGCATATGCCCTGAGGTTCTTGTCTCGTTCAAGAGTAGCTAAAATTGCAATTAAGTTCTAGCTCTCCGTTAATTCTTCGTTACTCCGTATTAATCAAAGCATCTGAATATCATTGGCTATCTTAAACAGGAACATTCTTCTGATTGGGTATTCCCATAATTCCAACGCGTTCCTTTAATTCACAAAATCTAATTCATTTCTGAACTGAATCACACACACGCTAAGAATCCCAAGAAAGAAAAGCTATCCCTCCAATTTCAAACTTGTAAAAGTTCTTCTTCTCTCGGCTGAAAGTAAAATGAATTATTGGTTAACATTCAAAGTGGAACGAGATATTACTGTGGATTCAATGCTTAATCTATTATTACTATTATAGTTTGTGTATATATGGATGTTCGTAAGTTGGAATACCTGTACAAAACTATATCTATATGTATCTTATACTATAGTTAACATTTGTTTATGATCTATGCTATTATTTCATTTATATTCAATATGTATATTGGTTGAATGGCTGTACTCTACCGCCAATCGCCGGCCACGCATCATAACCTCAATTATAATTAATAAAAATAAATTAAGAAATACCAGGGACACATGCCTGTTAAATTCTCATCAGGTAAGATAGCTCGACTGTCAGTTGATGTTTGATACAAATGTAATAACTACCATTATCATGGAGTTACTGTTTCTCATTGCCTTTGTCGGCAAATAAATGTTATTATGATGTGTCGCTCAAGGACATCCGGTGGCGAAAGACAAAGTCGATTGGCTCTAAGATCTCGTTGTTTTAACTCTCAACTGAAGGTCCTTGTCCTTGAAGCACCCAGCCCGTGCCGAATCCCTGCCTCACAGTCCTTGCATAGTGGTAAACCCCTGATGTCAGTCATCCCCGACACCAGAACATTCCTTTCAGTCCATAACTACAACACACTGTTGTGAAGTCCAGAAAACCCTGCAAGCAGGAGCCAGCCCTGGAACTAGCTGATACGTTTGCCTCAATCAAGCAAGCCGGCAGGATAAAGATAAGCCAAACGGGTTTATACCATTTTCAAATGTATTTTCCACAGACACAAGTGATTAGAAACTAAATCAATCAATCAATCATAAATAAATCAATAAATAAATCAATCGATAAATAAATAATAAATTAGATCCACTCAATTAGAACCATTCTTCCTGATATTAAATAAATACCTATTCTTTCTATCTTTTCCTGTAACAATCTAATTAAATTTTATGTATAGAATTGTTATTATTTTATTGGGCGTTACTATTGTCTTGACTCACTTGTTATTAATGCAATTAAGTTATAAAGGACCCTAAGGCAATTCTTAATCACCCCTAGATTAAACCTGAGCCGTTTGTGAAATAGGTTGAGTGGCGCAGCTGGTAACGAGAGCCATAGTGCGCATACTAGTTCGAATCCAGACCATTGAGCTATCGGTTGGACTCGATTCCACAAAAATAATACACAACCCGCCACAGTATTTAAGAAAAGGTGTCATAAACTATGTTAACTGTTGCAGTGCA
The DNA here is from genome assembly GCF_034508935.2 of Berghia stephanieae. NCBI lineage: Eukaryota > Metazoa > Mollusca > Gastropoda > Nudibranchia > Aeolidiidae > Berghia > Berghia stephanieae. The sequence continues at coordinate 608,566 of NC_088374.1, read as the reverse complement.
TGGCAACTTAGCATGAAAACTACAATACCTTAGTTCAACCTCAAACAAATAAAAGTTACAGGTGAACATTTTTATACACTAATTATTGACTGTGTAGGGCCCTTGCCCACCAACAAAAGTAAAACTCAATATATTTTTACAATATTATGCCCCGTCACTCGATTCCCAGAGGTCTTCCCATTCAGAAATATTAGAGCTAAAACAATTCTAAATTGCCTCTATAAATATTTTACTATGTTTGGAATTCCTCTGGAAATCAAAAGTGATCGAGAGACCAATTTTAAGAGTAAAATACTACAAAACCCGTTAGAAGATTTTGGGATAAAACATATTTTCTCTTCTGTCTACCATCCTGTAACTCGGGGAGCTTTAGAGAGTTATCATAAAACTATAAAAAGTCTTCTTAGAACCTTTTGTATTGACATGAAACAGGATTGGAATGAAAATTTACCCCTTGTTCTCTTTGCAACAAGGAACATGAGCAAGGAATCTTTGGGCTTTCCCCTCTGAGTTAGTCGTTGGACATACTGTCAGAGGACCTTTGGAAATTCTAAAACACAAACTTATTTCAAATCAGATTACTAATGTTTTGGAATATGTCATTGACTTTAGGACCGTTTTTATATTTTTGGGAAATAGCAAAGAGAATTTTGTCCTGTACAAACGATAAAATGAAATTTACATACAGAATAAAATGTCATCATCATTGCCTTTTTCACCCTGGGTCAGGGTATAGGCCACAGACAAACAGTTTCCATCCTTCTCTATCCTGAGCCAACTTTTTTATCTCATTCCAGGTCTTACCACTTCTCTGTATATCAGCTTCTTTAATTCTTCTCCATGTTCCTCGTGGCCTTCCCCTTGATCTTCTGCCCTGAGGGTTCCAGTCCAATACTTTCTTTGTTATAGTTGAGTCATTCTTTCTAAGCGTGTGTCCAATCCACCTCCATCGTCTTCTTCCTATATCCTCTCCTACTGGTTTCTGCTGTGTTCTTTTCCATACTTCTTCATTTTTTATTCTATCCATCCATTTTATTCTGAGTAGCTTACGCATGCACCTGTTTACAAAAATCTGTACCCTCCTTATACATGCCTGTGATGCGTTCCAAGTTTCACATCCATACAGTAGGACAGACTTCACGTTTGAGTTGAAAAGTCTTAGCTTTAGTTGAAGGGAGATATCTTTAGTTCTCCAAACTCTGTTCAAAGATGTGAATGCAGCCTGTGCCTTTCCTATTCGTGCTTTCACCTCTGCTTCCGTGCCTCCATCCTTGTCAATTATACAGATAGATAGCAGAAAGTGTCTATATCTTCGAGTTCCTGATCTTTTACTTTGATCTGCTCCCTTTGACGCATACCTATCCTCAAGACCTTTGACTTTGCAGGGTGTATTCTTAGACCAATTGATTCCGAGAGGCTGTTTATAATTGTGGTTTTTGCTTGCATCTGGTCCTGGGTGTGGGACAAAAGAGCCAGATCATCTGCAAAATCCAGATCATCCAACTGTGTCCAGGGGGTCCACTGTATCCCATTTCTTCTCCCTTTGGAGGTTTCCTTCATTAGCCAATCAATGGCAAGGATGAACAGGAATGGAGAGAGCAAGCATCCCTGCTTGACACCAGTCTTAATTTCAAAGCTGTCAGTCAGCTGATCTTCATGTACAACCCTGCAACTTGATCCTTCATACATTTCCTTAATGAGGTTTACTATCTTTTCAGGGAGTCCATAATGTGCCAGAATTTTCCACAATGTTGCTCTGTCAATACTGTCGAAAGCCTTCTCGTAATCCAGAAAGTTGACAATAAGAGGAGAGTTCCATTCTATAGACTGTTCCACTATGACTCGCAGAGAGGCAATCTGGTCGGTGGTTGAACGGTTTTTCCGAAAACCTGCCTGTTCGTCCCGCAGTTTAGCATCTGTTGCATTCTTAATTCTCTCTAAAATAATACGGTTGAAAACCTTTCCTGGATAGAAAGAAGAGTGATGCCTCGATAATTATTACAATTACTGAGGTCCCCTTTCTTTGGAAGCTTGATAAGATGTCCTTCCTTCCAATCCTTTGGGAATATCCCGTCATTCCAGATTCTCTCAAATAGTGGGTGCAGGGCCTCAGCATTTCTTTCCGCATCAACTTTTAGAGCCTCCGGTGGAATCTGGTCTGGTCCAGCAGCTTTCCCCCTTTTCATCTTGTTAATGGCACCCACAATCTCTGCTATCGATGGTGGATCACAGCTAATTGGTAGCTCATTCCTTGCAGGCAAAATTTCTGGCTGGTTGTCTGGTGGTGGTCTGTTCAGAAGGCAGTTGAAATGTTCCCTCCATCGTTCAGATTGAGCCTCTTTTCCAAAAATAGTTTTCCCATCTTTGTCTTTGACTGGTACCTCTGGTTTCCCATATTTTCCAGCAAGTGTCTTGGTAGTTTGATAAAGGATCCTCATGTGTCCTCCAGTCGCTGCTGCTTCTGCTTTCTCTGCAAGTCTGTTCATGAATGCTTCCTTGTCTTTCTTCACAGATCTTTTGACTTCCTTAGCTATGGCTCGATACTGCTCTTGTGCATCCAGTCTTGAAGCCCTTGTTCGGCTTGCATTCACTTGTTCCTTCCTTGTTCTCCTCTTTTCAATAAGGTCCAAGGTGGTTGGACTTATCCATTCTTTATGTTCCGATTTCTTTACCCCCAATACCTCGTGGCAAGTTGTTATGTAAACTTCCTTGATCTTTGCCCAATGTGACTCTACATCTATGTCCTCCTCGAGCTCAGTAAGAGGTTGGAATCTATTACTCAATTGTAGTTTGAATTCCTCATTCTTTTCCCCATCAAGTGCATTCACCTCGAATTTTCTTCTTGTATAAAATGTAAACCACGTTTATTCAATGTTGTTGACAGCGTTTTAGTTTTCCTCCTTACCAATTAATTACCACCACATTAAGGTCAAATTGTCAGGCCCTTACAAAATACTATAGTTTTCCTCCCTACCAATTGATTACCACCACTTTAAGGTCAAATTGTCAGGTCCTTACAAAATACTATAGTTTTCCTCCCTACCAAGTAATTACCACCACTTTAAGGTCAAATTATCAGGCCCTTACAAAATACTATAGTTTTCCTCCCTACCAATTAATTACCACCACATTAAGGTCAAATTGTCAGGCCCTTACAAAATACTATAGACTTCCTCCATACCAGTTACCACCACTTTAAGGTCAAATTGTCAGGCCCTTACAAAATACTATAGTTTTTCTCCCTACCAATTAATTACCACCACCGTAAGGTCAAATTGTCAGACCCTTACAGAATACTATAGTTTTCCTCCCTACCAATTAATTACCATCACTTTAAGGTCAAATTTTCAGGCCCTTACAAAATACTATAGACTTCCTCCCTACCAGTTACCACCACTGTAAGGTCAAATTGTCAGGCCCTTACAAAATACTATAGACTTCCTCCCTACCAATTACCACCACTTTAAGGTCAAATTGTCAGGCCCTTACAAAATACTATAGACTTCCTCCCTACCAGTTACCACCACCGTAAGGTCACATTGTCAGGCCCTTACAGAATACTATAGTTTTCCTCCCTACCAATTAATTACCATCACTTTAAGGTCAAATTTTCAGGCCCTTACAAAATACTATAGACTTCCTCCCTACCAGTTACCACCACTGTAAGGTCAAATTGTCAGGCCCTTACAAAATACTATACTTTTCCTCCCTACCAAGTAATTACCACCATTTTAAGGTCAAATTGTCAGGCCCTTACAGAATACTATAGTTTTCCTCCCTGCCAATTAATTACCACCACTGTAAGGTCAAATTTTTAGGCCCTTACAAAATACTATAGTTTTCCTCCCTACCAATTAATTACCCCCGTTTTAAGGTCAAATTGTCAGGCACTTACAAAATACTATAGTTTTCCTCCCTACAAATTAATTACCACCACTTTAAGGTCAAATTGTCAGGCCCTTACAAAATACTATAGACTTCCTCCATACCAGTTACCACCACTTTAAGGTCAAATTGTCAGGCCCTTACAAAATACTATAGTTTTCCTCCCAACCAAGTAATTACCACCACTGTAAGGTCAAATTGTCAGGGCCTTACAAAATACTATAGTTTTCCTCCCTACCAATTAATTACCATCACTTTAAGGTCAAATTTTCAGGCCCTTACAAAATACTATAGACTTCCTCCCTACCAGTTACTACCACTGTAAGGTCAAATTGTCAGGCCCTTACAAAATACTATAGTTTTCCTCCCTACCAAGTAATTACCACCACTGTAAGGTCAAATTGTCAGGGCCTTACAAAATACTATAGTTTTCCTCCCTACCAATTAATTACCACCACATTAAGGTCGAATTTTCAGGCCCTTACAAAATACTATAGACTTCCTCCCTACCAATTACCACCACTTTAAGGTCAAATTGTCAGGCCCTTACAAAATACTATAGTTTTCCTCCCTACCAATTAATTACCACCACTGTAATGTCATATTGTCATGGCCCTTACAAAATACTATAGTTTTCCTCCCTACCAATTAATTACAACCACTTTAAGGTCAAATTGTCAGGCCCTTACAAAATACTAAAGTTTTCCTCCCTACCAATTACCACCACTTTAAGGTCAAATTGTCAGGCCCTTACAAAATACTATAGTTTTCCTCCCTACCAATTAATTACCACCACTGTAAGGTCAAATTGTCAGACCCTTACAAAATACTAGAAAAAAAATCAGCAATACAAATTACCTGATTCATACTCCGGACATAAAGAAAAAGAAAGAAGTCCTCCATATTAATTTAATCAAACCATTATTTGAAGTTGACTTCAGAAAATTATGGGAATACCTGGATCGAATGGACAGCCACCTGAATCATCTCTGACCCGAACTGCGAGACGATGTGAGAGTCATCCTCACCCGGCATCTAGACGTTTGATCCGATGAACCCCGTGTCTCCCTTCTTCCGTCCTGTGACATCAGACGTAAATCTGTGAAACCTATCCAACCGACCTACCATAGATTGCCCTCGGCAAAGAAAATCATTCTCAAAAGAGAACTCAACAAACATTTAAACGACAACGTTCTTTCAAACAGCGAGTCCAACGATTCATCACCGTGTTTATTGAGAAAAAAGGCAGACGAAAGCTGGAGACGTATTGTGGACTGTCGACGACTTAACGAAATGTCGCATTCCAAGTATTGATGACGTCATCGACAACGTCTCATCAGCCAAAGTGCTAAGTGTCATCGATCTCAAATCTGGATATCTTCAAGTCTCCCTTCACCAAGACTCCAAACATCTTACAATACAGCCTTCAGTCACCCCATTTGGGCTCTCCGAATACAACGTATTTCCATTCGGCTTGGCCGGGGCACCCGCCGCATTTCAGCACCGCCTTAATAATATATTGTATGGATCAGATAACTTTCCAGCGGTCTATATTGACGACATCGTCGTTTTTTCTGAGACGTGGGAGGATCATGGGGCACATCTCGTGGCCGTTTTCAAAATTCTGGATGACTACAACATCGTCATTAATATGGACAAATTGACAATCGTGTGTGAAACTGTGACATATCTGAGACATGAACTCCGCAATGAACGCGTCCGACCAACCTCAGGCAAAATTTCACATGTTATGAATTTCCCTGTGCCTAGAAATAGACGAGAATTGATGCGTTTCCTAGGAATAGTCGGCTTCTATCGCTGTCTCTGTCCTCATGTCTCCTATATCGATGCACCAATGAGATTTATGAAGTATCGTTTCTTTTTAAATGTTATTTGTACAGAATCCAAGTGTGAACGGCTGTGGGATATTAGTATTCGGTCTTTGTGTTCACCTCATCAATAGAAACTTTATGACAATAAACTGAAAAAGATGGGTGTGAATCCCCCCCCCCCTTGCCCTACTGTAGGGCATAAATCTTTTTGTTAGCTCTATATTGCCATCCGGAAATATAAAGGAACGACCCATGAACATATATGTAACGTTTGTAGTCTGGTTAATACAGTGGAGTGAGAAATCATAAATGCGGATGGCAAAAAACAATAACAAAGACCCGAGTAATGTCAACTACATTCTATCTATGGATACAACGAAGTTGACGTCACTCGGGTCTTTGTTATTGTTTTTTTTTTACGAATACTTCTTACTTAACTGTATTATTCAGACTATAAAAGTTCAAGGTTTTACACACATTTGTGTCTCGGTCCGTTGTATTTCCGGGTGGCAATGTTGTGAGTTTCTTAGGCAAGCGGACACTATCTATATGGCAGAGAAACAGTGTAGCCAAGTACATTCTTTGTCAAATATTTATTTCTGGTTTCGGAGTTAGGCTTGTGAGCCTGAAGAAGGGATTTGAACACAAAACGTTCTGTTTTTGATGTCTTATTGACTTCCTGAAGCTGGTGTGTTCTAATATCCATTTTATTTGTTACTTTTTAAGTTTTGTAAAACAAATAGATAGATCGAAGATGACGTCACTAGGGTCTTTGTTATTGTTTTTTTTCTTTGCCATCCACGTTTATGAGTAATTCTCACTAAACTGTATTAACCAGACTATAAACCTTCAAGGTTACACATAGTTTTTTGTGTTAGTCCGTCATACTTCCGGGTGGCAATGTTGTGAGTTTCTTAGCCAAGCGCATACTATCTATTGAACTGTTTTTCTTTGTATTTTAATACTATTTTCATGCGACTTTATGGTCTAGTGATTTGACTCTCGCCTTTGGATTCGGAAAGTTTTGGGGTTGAGTCCCAAGAGGCGCATAGATAGTTGAGTCCTTGGAAAACGTTCTTTATTCACAGCCTTTCATTGTACTTAGGTGTAAAATGAGTACCTTGGCGTTAACCGTCCGAAAAAAAACAAACAAAAAAATACAATGTAATCATCTAACAATCGTCAGGTCTCGTTCTCTATGTTGAGTGTTGCTCTTGGCTTGTCACCCTTTCTATAGCGCGTTGAGCACGTTTCGTGGATGTTGCCCTATTTAAAAAAGCTCAAATTCTCACAAAAATCAGTTAAGGCTGAGGCAGGGATTTGAGTCCGAAACGCGATGTAGATTATTCCTTGTTATATTCATTTTTGTTTAATACTTTTTGAATACCACGTTGAAGAATACATATACTTATCAACATGTTATGTGCGTGTGTGTGTGTGTGTGTGTGTGTGCACGTGCGCGTGTGTGTGTGTGTGTGTGTGTGGTTTAATGATAATGAAGGCCAATTTATTGACCCCAAACAAACAAACCAAACAACAATAATATCAATATCACGAAACCAATTTGGGAAAGCAATCTCTCTCGCTCTCCCCCCCCCCCCCCCCCCCCTCTCTCTCTCTCTCTCTCTCTCTCTCTCTCTCTCTCTCTCTCTCTCTCTCTCTCTCGCTCTGTCTCTCCCTTTCCATAGCTTTCTCTCACTCACTCACTCTCCCTCGCTCTCTCTCTCCCTCTCCCACTCCCCCTCCCTCTCCCCCTCTCTCTCACCCTTTTTCTATTACTCCTTCTAACCCCTTATCTCTAGCCATCTCTCCCTCCCTCTCTCTCTCTCCTTCTCTCTCCCTCCCTCTCTCTCCTTCTCTCTCCCTCCCTCTCTCTCTCTCTTTCTCTCTCCCTCTCTCCTCTCTTTCTCCCTCTCTCTCTCTCTGTATCCCTTTCTCTCTCTCCCTCTCTCTCTCCTTCTCTCTCTCTTTCTCTCTCCAATATCTCTCCCTCTGTATCTCCCTCTCTCACTCTCTCTCTGTCCCTTTCTCTCTCCCCCTCTCTCCCTCTCCCTTCTTTCTCTCCCTTTCTCCCCTCTTTCTCCCTCTCTCTCTCCTTGGGAAATGCTACTTTCTCATATTCTCTCAACGTACTCAGATGTAAAATGAATACCTGGCCGTTAACAGCGTTGTCTCTGTCCGAAATTTAATATCGTCTAACAGGCGTCTTGTCTCGTCCTACGTGCAAAGTGTTGCTGTTGGCCAGGGACACCTTGTAAAGCGCCTTGAGCACGTTCAGTTAATATTGCGCCATACAAAAGCTCAAAAAAATTATCAAACTTCGAAAAAAAAAAATAATGAGATTTAATCGGTGTACAGTGAGATTTTTGGAGAGAAAAAATTCCTACCCGATAAATAATTAAGATAGATTAAAAACTAGGAATGATAGAAACATCTAGTTTTTAGAAAATAGTTTTTCTTGACTATTCATGTATATTTTTTTGTGGTGAAAATTTCGAGAAGATGATATAAGCCTTTACAATACAGAACCAAAAAGTTGAGGTGTCAAAATGAGCCACTAAAGTAGAGAGAAAAATCAAGTAAGTATATGTGACTCTCATTTAAGTTAACAAAACAAAGCAAACGACGTTTCGGCCATTGTCCTTCCTCATGTAAACAAGATACAAAACATAAATTTGTCACAAGCCATGCTTTGACTCGTTTTTATGTGTTCTTTCTATTTTTGCGTAAAAATTCGCTTGAAACAAATTTCTCTTTTTTTAACCAAAAAAAAAGAAAAAAGACTGCGAGTGTATTTGACATGCCCTTATATATGCAGATCTGGTAACCCAATTCCTCAAGGACTCATTGTCGTAATGGAAATCTCAACAAATGGTACAAAAATATTGTCCATTACAACAATGTTAAATTAGGCCCATAAAAGAGTTCGTTTCTCAGACCTGTATATATGTACATATCGACTTTATTGCATCGGTTATAGCATCTTCTTGACATTTTCACCTCAAAAGCTTGAATTGTGTTGAAAAACAATGCAAAAAAAATAGAGGTTTCTATCACTTGTAGTTTTTAAGCTATTCTAATTCTTTATGGAGTAGTAATAAAAATTAACACCTATATATATATATATAATATATATATATATATATATATATATATATATATATATATATATATATATATATATTATATTATTGTACTTTGTATAGCGCAATATCCACAAAATGTGCCCAAAGCGTTTTACATGGGGTCAATGGTTAACATAAAAATTTAACATGTCGGACGGGACATGACGCCTGTTAGGCGATATTCCAATTTTTCGGACAAAGGCAACGCTGTTAACGGCCAGATGCTCTAATTTTACACCTGAGTACGGTGAGATAATGTGAGTAAAGAGCCTTTTCCAAGGACTCAACTATGCGCCGAGCGCGAGGCTCGAACCCAGCACTTCCGATCCGAAATGGAGTGTCATACCACTAGACCACATAGTCGCATATATATATATATATATATATATATATATATATATATATATATATATATATATATATTTATATTTATATATATATATATAATAATATATATAATATTTATATATACTTAATAACCCCGAAGACTCAATTTTTTGGAGAAATCTGTACAAATAGAAATGAATGTACAAGCAGTCTTAAAGGAAGGGAAGTAATATTTCTAGACGAATAGTTTTGATGAAACGTGCGAACCCACACATCTGACGTGGCCATATTTCATTTTGGATAATGATGTTTGACTGTTTCTGTTAGAAAGAGGTAATCTAAATATGAAATAAATAACACACGACCATAGTTAGTTTTAGTGGGGAAATGTTTAATATAATTCTGTATATGGATGGTAGATAAGCAAAATGAATATAAATTTGAAAGTTAAAAAGATACTTTATAATGGCTGTAGTTATTGGGTGCAGAGGTGGGACTGGCTAATAAAATATGATGATATCCATGTTGGAATTTGGTCATTTGTGGATGACCAAGGCGATTACAGTGTCCGTTTCTGTTGTAGATGTATTTTGTGTTGATGGTGATTTTGTTGTTTATTGAAGTTTGTGATGGTGATATATTAATAGTCGTTGGGTGATTTATGGTTGTTGTGATGAAAATCGGTAAATTGTTATAGTCTTGGTGATGGTGAGTTGTTGATAATCCTGGTTGTGGTAAATTGTTATAGTCTTGGTGATGGTGAGTTGTTATAATCCTGGTTGTGGGTAAATGTTTATAAGTCTTGGAAATGGTAAATGTGTTTATAGCCTTGGTGATGGTAAATATAATGATTGTGATCTGTTTATCAGTTCTGATTATTATAACATGAAATATGAAAAAAAAGAATATTTTTTAAAAGAGATAAATATTATACAATGTCACGTATATGAGATAAACAATATTTACAGTAACAAAATGACAAATTATGATATACAATATTAATAACAGTTAATGTAAAGGAAATGATATAAACGTACTTAATTGAATTCCGTCAAGTTATTGGCGAGAGTTTTATAAGAAACGTCAGCTGTGACCAAATTATTATTTTTTTCATGATAAAAAACCCACGGATTTAATTGTAAAACACAATCAGCCACTTTGTAGGGGACATAAGATAGGTGAACTACGCCAGTAAGCACATGTATTTTATTTTACTTTATTACATATCACCTCCATGGGTTATTTCCAAATGTGTAGAGCATTGGCAAAGAGCACTTGATCCATCTAAATGTAAAGTCTTACACACACGAAGATCTAGCCCACAACGTATCCATACTGTGTAACAAAGTACACTTAACTGCAGGTCTGATAACCCGATCCATTCTGGGCACATTGATATAATGGAACTCTAAAAATATTGTCCAATAAAAAAATGTTAAACTAGGCCCAAAATTGCGTTCGGATGTCAGACCTGCTTATATGTACACGTCGCCTGTCACCATTGATGAATCAAACATGTGTCTACTACTACACAACTATAATTTATAAGATATATTGATACCTTAAAATAAACTTTGACGACCATCTGTTTACAATGATATCACGTTTCAAAGCCATTTCAGAGTGGTGGGAGACAAAACCCTTCCCAAACTCGCGGACATTTTCTATTTTACTTTATGTAGGAAATCTGTTAGATTCCAATTATTATTTAATTACTTATACACAATTACAGTGTTTATTTTAAAGCCCCCGATATGACACCGAATGCAATTATTTCTATAAGTAATGAAGTGTCTTTATGTAGACTTTAGGCTTAACTGTGAGGCTTTGAAGACAATTCTATGCAACCTTGACAAAGGCTGTGTCTTGGTTCTTAGAGAAATCCTCCATGGTGAGAAATTCTCGTTTTTTTAAAAAGACACTTAAATTATTCTTTCTTTATTAGTTTCATTTTCAAAACAAACCATACGAGCACATATAGGTAATTAAATCACCACCATCAAAAAAGCAATTGAGAGTTTAGTATTTCGTATTGGCTTTGTGAGGAAATTGACGCCTAACGTTGTTTTACCGTATTTCAGTCAAATGTATAAATGGATGAATTTAATATATATTTATAAAGGATTCGTTTTCAATGATAAATTAGACTCACAATACAATTTCTGATAATTATTACAACTAAAATTTCTAAACATTAAAACCGGTCTACACGTCACAAAAAATATTTTAAAACCTATAAAAACGGAAATAATGAATTCAATGACGTTTAAACGGCCATAACTTGTGAAGGCGACACTGAAATGTTTTATAACTTGTGTTTTTATCTGAAAAAAGGATTATGTTCAATTTTATAAAAGTGCTAAATATCCCAAAAGGTCATGGGAAAGTGTACATCAACTGACCAGTCCCAATTAAGTTATAATCACTTCCATATAGACCCCACAAAATTGACTCTGAATTCAGATTTGTTTCAATATCCGACATAGAAATATGTGGAAAAGATATTATATTAAAGATACAGAAACATTTTAAAGATGAGACTGTGGATATTCAATTACAAAGTCGTCCAAATTGTCGCCTTGACTAATTTCGACTTCTCAATAATGTCTAATTAACTTATCCCTCTATATAAATAGAATGAATTGAATCTCCCCGCCCCACGGTATTATTTACAAAAGACTTACATTTTATCTCACCCTGATTAAAATAATAATTACTGATTTTTGTTTCTTTTTTGAGTTCATTAGGCATCACAGATAGTAATACGACTGACTTAGATATTTGTATAAGGGAGGGGTGGGGGAACCAGTGATAGATAATAGATAAATAAATCTATATATGTATAAATCTGTATCTCTATCTGTATCTAGTCTATGACAATTTCACAGTCTCGTCTAGATCTTTGACAACAATTAAGAATATAATTATGTACCTTTGATTACAATATCTGGTAAACTATAATATACTAAATATTACATAAATTGATTCAACATGATATAACCACATTGAATGACGTGTACCAAGAATGATTCAAGACCGTAAAATCAATTGTTATAGAATCACGTGATACAAGGCTTATTCAATGACGTTCCCATGACCCTAATAGTTGATGGGGAGGGGGTGATGATGGTTTGCGGTGCCAGGGATAAGAGTGGTATAAGAGTGTTATTGTCATTTGATTTAATGTTTGATAAAGTGTGTGATAATTAGAGAAATTAGCAATAATAATGTCATATGACTGCTTGAATACTAATTACGTCTGTATAATAATCTCTATATAAATTGTGTGATACTGAGAAATATAGCATATAATAATGTCATATGACTGCCTTGAATCACTAATTACGTCTGTATAATAATTCTATATAAAGTGTGGATTAGAGAAATATACATATAATAATGTCATATGACTACCTTAATCACTAATTACGCATTATCTATTGTTAAGTCATGGTCGTTCAATTGAGTCCTTGGAACAAATCATTACTTACTTATCTCACCTTACTCAGGTGTAAAATGATACCCTGGCGTTAAAAGTTCCATTAGCGAAAAGATAATTGGAAATCTCCCAATTGGCGTCATGTTTCGTTCATATGTCAGTGTTGATGTTGACCAGGGACCCTTTATAAAACACTTTAAGTACCTTTTGTGGAAATTGCGTAATATATAAACAGATCAAAACAGTGGGAGGTATTGTCACGTTACACAAATGTCAAATATTTCTAATCTTCTAAAATTATACGGAAACATCCTATTAATCACATTCAGCATTCAGAGAGAGAAAAATGCTTCTATTTTTTTAAAAAAACTTTATTACAATGAAATAAAACTGAAACCAGATAAACAAAAAGTCTTCCAAAGCCGGGGAGAATTATAATTTTCTTATTTATTTTTCTCTCTTTGACTTTGTTAAAATTCTATAAAATCTACTGAGGTTTAGAACGAAATTAACTATTTTTTTTTTTGTGTTTTGACATAAAATCTTGTTTTAATTAAAGGAGGAGATAATCCATGTATATCAACAAGTAGTTAAAAACCATTGAGTTGTTTCCCTTTAATTTGCCTAGATATCCAATATCTACGATAAATCATAATTAGTGCCCGTCGCGTCACATTGGTGTTATATCGGAGCAATGGAGATGATGACAATGGATTTGGTAGTAAAAAAATAGAACACTGTGAGGAATTTTCCTTTACATTATAGAGATAAGTTGTTGTCTGTAAAAGTGTCGCATCGTCCGGAAACGGTAATGTCTTCATGACCGAATTGATGCAATTAGAAATTAATAAAACAATTGTATGGCTATATTATTTATTGAGAGGGAGAGGGAGGAGAAACAATATTTCTCCGACGTGACACCAGATAATGATGATGGGACACATTTTAAATTGATATTTATTCATCATGAGACTGAAACGGGTGTTGTACGCGTTTACTCCACATTCTTATAACGTGTATACAACTATGTTATTATATATCATGTAACTGTTTATTATATTATGATGATTACATACAAGGATAATGATGATTTAGATGATGGTGACGATGATAATATTGATGATTACAAAAATAGACATATGGACGTAACGGGACGACGATGATGATGAATGATATGATGAATGATAGATTGATATGATGATAATGATATGAATAAAATAATGATGATGATATGATGATAGATGATGATGATATGATGGTGATGATGATGATGGATGATGATGATGATGATGATGATGATGATGATGATGATGATGATAACGGTAACGACGACTACGACGACCATAATGATGATGATAATAATGACGATGTGGTGTTGATGTTGGAGTTTGGTGAATGATTTAAACCAGGATTATCAGAAAACGGACACCATTGATGACTGGATTTAAATGGGTTTCAATAGATATCCAGTAAAATAGGAGTAGTGATCTATTTTATCTGTCTTCGTGTATTTCACCACAGGCCTGGCGGTCTGTCCTTTGTCCAACAAGACCGCCGTACTCACAGATGACTGGTCCTGGTGTCCTTGTCATAGGATACCAGCGTTGCAATCGTCTCAGTCCAGACATCAAATTGACTGTAGTATATCTGTAATAAATAAATGTAGATGTTTTGTATGTGTGTGTGTGTGTGTGTTAGCTGTGTGTGTGTGTGTGTGTGTTAATAAAGTCATAACAATCATTTACAACACACAATTCTATACAAACACACACCGATGCAATTTTTTTTAAAAATTGAGTTTTATATAGCGCAACATCTAATAACGTGCTCAAGGCGCTTTACAAGGGGTTCGTAGTCAACAGCAACATTTAACATGTAGGACGGAACATGACACCTGTTAGGCGATATTAATTTTTTTTTGGACAGGGACAACGCTGTTAACTACCAGGTACTCATTGTATACCTGAGTAAGGTGAACAAATGTGAGCAAAGAGCCTTCTTCAAGGACTCTACTATGCATAGAGCGAGACTCGAACCCAGGACCTTCGATCCGAAAGAAATTGTCATACCACTAGACCACATAGCCGCACGGATTAGTCTATAAATGAGATATAGAGACTTACTGTGGTCATACTGGCTTTATTGTCATACGGAATGAATTCAACGGGTTCCGTTGTCGTAATAATGTAAAAACAAATGATGGTGACGATGATATAATGGGTAATGATTTATGCTTAATAGGATGAGTTTGCCTTATGAAAAGTTGTGACCTTGAGAGGAATGATGACCTTCGGTGATATAAATTTCGAAATGTATGCCGTTTCGGTTGTAATTCAAGTCATAATAACAAAAGAGAAAATACTAACAAAGAAAAATAATAATAAT
>NC_088374.1:562115-589615 GCF_034508935.2 Berghia stephanieae | reverse complement strand
GGCAAACAGACAACAAATCCCAACGATATCCTTGACATTGTAACTGACCACTTCCAGCAGAAATTTCACAAACAAGTCTCACAAATATCGCCCTTCTCAGGAAACCCTAGAGACCTGAACAACCGCATCACAACAACTGAAGTTAGAAATAGCATAAAGTGCCTAAACAATAACAGATCCCCAGGCGAAGATGAAATTCCCGCTGAATTGCTGAAATGCGGTACCCTCTCCCTGGATCTGAGCATTGCAAACATAATGAACAAAACATTCTCAACACACAAAGACTGGGACATAAACAGCGGTGTCCTAATTACAATACAAAAACCAGGAAAAACGAAAGGACCCGTAAACAACCTGCGCCCAATAACATTACTGAATACCATAAGAAAAACACTGTCAACTATTGTCCTCAACAGAATTAGACCGAAAATAGAAAATTATCTATCACATAGCCAAAGCGGGTTTCGCCAAGACCGAAGCACATCGGACGTTGTATGGACACATAAATGGTTGGCAGCAAAGGCACTCAAAGAAAACATATCCATAACAATAACCGGAATCGATATGTCCGCAGCCTTTGATACGATCGACAGAGGAAAACTTTTGGAGATATTAACAGAAATAGTAGACGAAGACGAGCTCCGAATAATCCGATTTCTCCTCAGCAACACAAAGATACAACCAAGGATATACGGGGCCACAAAACAGACGCAGTTCGAAAGTAACATCGGGACCCCCCAAGGAGATAGTCTGAGCCCGATTCTGTTCACAATATACTTAGAACACGCTCTGAAAGAAGTTCGAAAAGTCATTCCAAAACCAACGACTCATATTGAGAATGCAATCCCTAGAGAAATCGCCTATGCAGATGATGTCGATTTTATTGGATCAACACCAGCAAATATAGACATCATACAAAATACCCTCATGAAATATAACCTCCAAGTCAATGCCAATAAAACCGAATTTACAACAATATCGAGGAACAAAGAGGAATGGAAAAGAACAAAGAAAGTCGGCTCACTAATTGGAGACACCGAGGATGTACAAAGAAGAAAACAGCTATCAAACGCCGCACTCAGTAAACTCACCAATGTATGGATTAGAGGTGACAAAATAAAGAGAAAAACCAAACTGAAACTGTACCATGCTCTTGTAAAACCGGTACTTCTGTATAACTGCGGCACTTGGGCGTTGACAAAATCCGAAGAAGAACATCTGGATGCCTTCCATCGCACACAGCTAAGAAGGGTACTGGACATCAAATACCCCAAAAAGATCTCAAATGAATCACTCTATAAGATCACAAAAGAAAGACCAATCTCCCTTGACATTTTACAACAACGATGGCAACTTTCGGTCACATACTACGCAGGGACAAAAACATACCAGCAAACCAAGCCATGTCGGGATACTTCCAAAAACACGGGAACCTTTTCAGAGGAAGACCGATCACAACACTCCCGTGATCCTAAACAAAAACCTCACAACACTTGGACAAAGCATTAGTCTCATAACGGCAGGGGACCTTGAAAATCTGAGAACCCTAGCAGAGGACCGGCAATATTGGAGACACCTCACACAGGAAATACTGGAAACAGCCAAGGCGACCCGATCTTTCGGTCGAGACGCGAAAGGCATCTAAGTAAGTAGTAGTAGTAATCAGCAACAGGTGGATGATTTCGATGATTAAAAACTCAGCCATTTTCTGTGTGACCGCACAAGCTTTAAGAAGTCGAGCCAATTTGTTTTGGTTTAAGAGAGATAAATTATACTATGACATCATCCCGCGACAACCGTCATATTTCCGGATGGTAATGTTGTGAAATTCTTAGCCAAACGCACGCTACAAACGTTTAAGGTTACACATATGTTTGTGCGTTGGTACGTTGTATCCGATGTTGTGAGTTTATTTAAATAAACGCATAGCAGACGAGTGAACTTTGAGCACAGCTAAAATCTGATTTACTCTGAACGCTCCCCCCCCCCCCACACTCTCAAAAAAAACAAAACGCAATAAATCTTTTTGTCGGAAAACTCGTCCTACAAATTTCTATTGATTTGAAAGGCCCTCATATTGTCAACATGTGTAGAACCTTGGTTTGGAGGAAGTCGTCAAGGACGTCCCAGGTTTGAATCCTTAGATGTATGAAGGACGGTTTTGTGTGTGTGTGTTTGGGTGTGGGGGGGTGTCAACATTTTAATGTGTTGTTTTGTCAGTGTATGAAAATGTGTCATTTCACAAGCTGTGTCTCGTGCACGCGTAAGGCTAAATTATGTTTGTTTTTGTTATCGATTTTTAAAACTCGTATTGATATGGCGTGTGCTTGAATAGATATTGTGCGCGTTGCTAAGAAGCTCACAACATTGCCACCCGGAGGAATAACGGGCCAACAAACAAAACTCTATGCAACTGTGAAATTTTATAGTCTGGATAATACAGTTAAGTGCAATTAACGCAATAACAAAGACCAAAGTGACGTCAACTTCATTCTATCTAGAGAAAGAATAGATAGTATGCGCTTGGCTATGAAACTTACAACATTGCTATCCGAAAATATAACGGACCAACACAAAAACCTATCTGTAATCTTGAACGTTTATAGTCTGGTGAATACAGTTTTGGGAGAATTAGTCATAAACGCGGATGGCAAAAAAAAAAAAAATTACAAAAGCCTGAGTCACGTCAACTTCATTCTATCTATAGCCCCTTAGATAACCACGTGTCTCGGACAGTCGTCATATTGTAAACAATGACAGTGATTGGTAAATATAGCAAACGACACAGGTTTTACTATCGATGGTTTGTGTCGACGTAAAATGCATACTATTCTACCGCTAGATCGATAGAAACAACACAGAAAACGATGTGTAATCTTAAACGTATATAATATTATCATAAAGAAAATCGTGTTATAACTATTCACCCGTCTGGAACAATAAAATCAATAACAATGGCCAGAGAAAGGTCGATTTCATTCACGGTATTGTTCATAAACAACCAACCATGCTTGTTTGAAGCACGTTTGAAGATTTGTCACAAATTCCATGTCAAAAATCTACTGGTTAATACGCTTCAACAGTCGTAACGTCACTTTCCTCGTAATGACGCATGGTAACTTAATAACTAGCTCTAAACTATCGTAACAATGGCGGACGCCCTTATGAAATATTTCTCCGACGAGCATAAATGCGTATCCAAATGAAAAAGAATAACATTATACATATGATCGTTTTGACTTTTACACATTCTGATCAAAAGACATATGAAAAGTTCCAGCCAGCATGAAAATTAAAAAGTACCGATTTTCTTTGTTTAGTACCACGATTGCTGCCGTTGTTGGGCGATATCAGAATATTGAATCCAATTATTCATAGAGGAAAAGAGAGAGAGAGAGAGAGAGAGAGAGAGAGAGAGAGAGAGAAAGAAAGAGAGAGAGAGAGAGAGAGAGAGAGAGAGAGGGGGGGGGGGGGGAGGGAGGGAGGGAGAGTGTGTGTTATGAAGTTCTTTCAATGTCTATATATTATATATAACCTATGACATAAAATGTCTGATCACGGGTCTTCTCTTAGTGGTGCCTGTATATGAAAAGTTCTTCCAATATATATTATATATAACCTATTACATAAAATGTTGTCTGATCACAGGTCTTCCTTGAGTGGTGTCTGTATATGGGAGTTTTTCCAATATCTATATATAAGATATAACATATGATATTTGGTGTATAATCACAGGTCTTCCATGAGTGGTGCTTGTATATGGCAGTTCTTCCAATGTCTATATATTATATATAACCTATGACATTTGTTGTCTGATCACGGGTCTTCCCTGAATGGTGCCTGTATGTGGAAGTTATTCCAATATCTATATATCATATATAACCTGTGACATTTGTTGTCTGATCACGGGTCTTCCCTGAGCGGTGTCTGTATATGGAAGTTCTGCCGATTCGTCAATGATCACTTCTACATATTTGAATTGCATGACAAGTTCAACTTCCTGTTTATTTATTTTTTATTTTATTATATTTGGAGGAGTCTGAGTTTTTCTGAAATCAAAAATGTGTTCTTTTGTTTTTGATACATTAATTTCAAGGCAGATTTTCTGACAACAATTTTTAAAATGTTCAATTTGGTTTATATAATCATTTTCTGATTCTTGGCTATTCAATAGTTCCAAAATGGCTATATTATCGTCTTCATATTTAAAAATGAGAGATTCATCTTAAATAGATACAAAACATTAAAAAACTTACAAAATATACAAAATTGTATAAAATATACAAAATTGTACAAAATATACAAACTTGTACAAATTATACAAAATGTACAAAATGTACAAAATATACTAAAATGGACACATGCTATAATTCAACCCCAAGTCAGTACAATTAAATAAAAGGCTCTATGCAAGATATCTCTCATAAAACAAAAGATGTGTCAATCTAGATTTAGGAATAGTGATGTTTGCATTTCTTACATCTCATCTTTCCCCCCCTTCTCATCCTCCTCCTCCTCCTCTCCATTCTCATCCTCTTCGCCCTCCTCCTCCTCCTCCTCCTCCACCCCCTTCTCCTCCTACTTCTTTTTCTTCTTCTTCTTCTTCTTCTTCTTCTTCTTCTTCTTCTTCTTCTTCTTCTTCTTCTTCTTTTTCTTCTTCTTCTTCTTCTCCTTCACCCCTCCATTTCCCCCTCCTATTCGTCTGTAAACGAGTTTTCCATTTTTGGATGAATAAAGTATATATTATTATATTATTATTATCCCCACTACATTGTACTGCTACCGTTACCGCTGCTTCTACTTCAATCAAACCAGTAAGGACAGTCCATCTTTTTACCACAACCTCCAACGATGTCAATGTCGATGAATTTCTGAGGGATGACAAAATATTACTTGTGTCTTGATTGATTCAAGGGCATCGCATATCATCCTTGTCAAGGATTACAAATGAATGATTGAACAGCTGGAAATCGACCGGATCGTGGTTTGTTTATTATTGAGAGAGGAAGTACAATGGCAAGGGCACTAACCACAATAATATTTTATAAAACAAAGACAATGCAAACAATGGATTATATCCCTTGAATCATAATATTAATACTACCAAGATACCAAGATCTCTCACCCTCTAGTTCTTAACTTATTAATGAATCAAGTTACTTAATTGAGTGTCTTACACATACGAATCACAATAACATCTGTACAAGAGCCATAGTCATTAACATAATGAACGTGAACGTGAAACAAATGATAACAACATAACAATAGAGAACTTTCCAAGTTCAGTTCATTTTCATAACAACATACAAATTATGGTGAATACATTGTAGCGTTTACAAAAACGCGATATGATCAAAGGTTCAACTTGTCTTGAGGTTTAATTGTTGCCAAATATCCGCCGATTTATATATGCTGATGACCTATGCCTCGCAACACAGGATGTGTCCTTCCAACCAATCGAGAGCAGACTGACAAATGCCCTAGACACCCTTACAAAGTACTACACTAAAAACTCGCTGAACGCCAACCCAGGGAAAACACAAGTGTGTGCATTTCACCTCAACAACCACCAAGCCCACAAAAAACTTAACATCAAGTGGAATGGCCAGACATTAGAGTACAACTACCACCCAGTGTACCTCGGAGTGACGCTTGATCGGACTCTGTCCTTCAGAGAACACGTGAGGAAGACCAAGGCAAAAGTGTCCACGCGTAATGCCCTCCTTGGAAAGCTGGCAAACATGAACTGGGGAACTGACCCTAAAACTCTAAGGACCACAGCATTGGCCCTCAGCTACTCAACTGCGGAGTACTGCTCAGCTGTATGGGCCCGATCATGCCATGCCTCCAAGCTAGACCCCGAGCTCAACAACGCCTGCCGGATCATAACGGGCCAGCTGAGAGCAACACCATTACCACTGGTCTACCGTGCAGCAGGAATAGCCCCACCACACATCCGGAGGGAAACTCATGCCCAAATACAAAAATACAAACAGGAAATGGACCAGAGACACCCCCTTCATGACCACAATTGCCCCCAAAGCAGGCTCAAATCAAGGAAAAGCTTTCTCACAGTAGAGAGCCTTCACCCAGACCACTCAGCACTCTTCCGCCTGGACAAATGGGTAGAATGGGACAAGACAGCAAACGATCCCCTCCAGCCCCCAACAGAAAAGCTCCCAGCAGGCACAGACCTCAATAGAAAAGAATGGGTGGCGTTGAACAGAGCTAGAGCAAAGGTGGGAAACACCGCCACCAACCTCTTCAAATGGAAAATCTTACCGGGCACTGAATGCCCATGCGGTCACCCCAGACAGACCATGGACCACATCCTGTCTGAATGCTCGCTGGGACCTCACTGCACCAATGCTGACCTGAGGGAATGCAACCAGACTGCCCGGGACTGGCTGACTCACTGGCGCGACAAGATATGATGATGATTGTTCAAGCTGATCTGCGGACTGGCTGTTTTGACAGCGGAGGTGTCAAAGTGTCATGGATATTACACTGAGTATGAGCCAGTGATACGTTATCGGGATTAATATTAACGTTAGCAGAATCAACTGGGATTGGGTTATGATGAATCACTGGGTTCTCATCATTATTTATTTTTGGTTCAGAACATGTGACCTTGATCTGATCAGCATGTCTACGAAACTCATTCCCAACACTGTTCCCTATTTTATAGGACACTTGCCTTGTACACTGTGTTATGCGGCCAGGTACCAACTTATCACCCCTTCCGTGGTTTCTGAAATAAACGGAATCCCATCCTCGTCGCCAAAAATGTCAAGGATTCCCAATGAATGAATGAACAGCTGGAAACCTACCGGTTCTTGATTTGTTTATTTTTGAGAGGAAATACAATGGCAAGGGAACTAACCACAATAATATTTTATAAAACAAGGATAATGCAAATAATAGATTATATCCCTTGGATCATAATATTAATAATACCAAAATATTACAATCATAAATAACTACAAAGGTGCGTTTATGTGGTCTAGTGGTATGACACTCACTTTCAGATGGGAAGGTCCTGGGTTCGAGCCTCGCTCGGCGTATAGTTGAGTTCTTGGAAAATAATCTTTACTCACATTCGAGTACTCAGGTATAAAATTAATACCTGGCCGTTAACAGCGTTGTCTCTGTCGGAAAAAGAGTATATTATTGCCTAACAGGCGTCATGCTTAGTTCTCTATGTCACGTAATGCTGTTGGTCAAAGACCCTTTATAAAGCGCTTTGAGCAATTTTCGTGGATATTGCAATATATAAAAGCTCAACTTTTTCAAAGATTACATTATTTAGAATATCATCATCTTCATCTTTGCCTTTTTCACCCTGGTTCAGGGCCATAGACAAACAGTTTCCATCCTTCTCTATCCTGGACTAACTTTTTTATCTCACTCCAGGTCTTACCACTTCTCTGTATATCAGCTTCTCTAATTCTTCTCCATGTTCCTCGTGGCTTTCCCCTTGATATATATATATATATATATATATATATATATATATATATATAATATATATATATATATATATATACATATATATATATATATATACTTCTTGTAACACGCCTGACAGGCAGGACACGTTTTTGTTTACATGTGTCTTTCTATTCGATTTTACTTTAAATTCTTACGCTCCAATGTGGATTTTTATATGGTTAATCTTGTGATTGTGTTGTGTTTAATTATCTGAAATCAATTTTAATATCAAACGAACTATTTCTGTGATATTCTCATTTTTTTAAAAATGGATTTTAAGGTAAAGCCTGATTTTCACCAATCTTTTTCTTCTACACATTACGAGAGATTTTTATTCACCACTTTATTTTTAACATCGGTGTTTTATTATCAACACCGTCAACAACCAACGTCTCTTGTTGACGCCACTGAGTCAAATTCACACCAACGGGGTGGAACGAGAAAACAAAGGGCGATACCAGGGTTCACTGGCCACAGACCACATCGCCCCCACCAGTACAAGCCATCACGACCCCAACCCACATACACAACAATTGATTTAAAACCACGATCATTGCCATTGTCATTATCGTCGTCGTTATCGTCAGCATCACCACCATCGTCATCGCTGTCATCTTCCATATCGTTGCCACCAGGACCACCATCACCTGCGTCGTCATCATCAGCATCACCACCCCCATCCAATCTTATTGCTTTACGGCAACAGCGGCGGCGACAACAACAACAACAACAACAAAGGAGTACAGATGACGAAAACAATTTGAAATGTGCTCTCCTGAATGCCCGCTCTGTGCGAAATAAAGCTGTATTAATAAATGATTTTATCGTCGAAAACAAATTGGATTTATTATTTATTACAGAGACTTGGCTAACATCTTCTGACACTATAACCATAAACGAGGTAATCCCCATCGGCTATTCATATCATCAAGAAAACAGAGACCAAAGACGTGGAGGTGGTTTGATGTGTGTTTTTAGAGACCAATTGAATATTATCAAACGAGAAAAACAAAACTACGACTCATTCGAATGCATTGAAATTCATTTTAGTCATAATAACAGACATTTTAACGTCGTAACCATTTACAGCCCACCACCATCAACTAAAAACAAGAGCACAAATACAACTTTTATAAAAGAATTTGAAGATTTTCTCCACGCAAATAACACCGAGAATCGAGAAATTAATATTTTAGGTGATTTTAATTTTCATGCCGAGATTTCGGACAACTTCACCAAACTTCTAGAACTATTCGATATCAAACAAAATGTCAAAGGACCAACTCATGAGGGTGGACACACACTCGATCTCGTTATCACACGGTCCATAGATACTTCCTCTCGTGAGATCAGGATCGGAAGCCCAGACATTTCAGACCACCACCCATTATTTTTTAAGATCAATGTCCCTGTCCCAATTCCAAATCGGCGTACAGTCCGCTATAGAAAAACGAAAGACATAAATCACACCACATTACTAAACCAAATTCGGGAGTTGGACATAAATAATAACGTTATGCATACACACGGCGTTACAGAGAAATTAGATCTCCTCTACACATCACTCAATAATTGTCTGGAAAATCATGTGACCCTCAAGTCCAGAATGATCGTCCTAAGACCAAATTTCAAATGGTTTACTGCTGAAATCCGAAAGGCCAAACATGACAGACGTCATCAGGAACGTATTTGGCGTAAGTCTCGACTTGAAATTCACAAGCAAATTTATAAAAAAGCCAAAAATTATACCAATCAATTAATAGTCAGTACCAAGCGGCAATATGTGAAGGACACTCTGATATAAAGCAAACTTGACTCGAAAAAGCTTTATAATACTGTCATTGAGAAAATTTCCAACATCCGACAGGAACTAGACAACGACAGCCCCACAAATCTACATCCCAGCACATCACGAGTTGAAACAACAAGCATGACTTCACCAATGAAAACAACAACAATGACAAGGCACGTGACATCGCCTGGAAGATCAACATCAACGGAAGAGACACTACAGGAGGACACAACACTTACCTGCACGACACGACCAACTAAATCTATGAACACCAGTTATAAAATGTTAACGTCGTTTGAACCCGTAACTATAGAGGAAGTTAAAAATATTCTGTCTGATATGCCTAATAAATCATGCCCGCTAGATAAAACACCAACTTGGCTCATAAAATCATGTTCAAAGTATCTTGCTCCAGCAATTGCATCTATCGTAAATGAAAGTCTAACGTTGCCCGATTTTCCAAATATGCTGAAACATGCCTTGGTTAGACCCCTGAAGAAAAAAAGCAAATCTTGACTGCGATGAGTTAAATAATTTTAGACCTGTGTCAATTTTAAATTTCATTTTAAAATTAATCGAAAAAGTCGTTGCTGCTCCTATTATTAACCATCTAGAGACGAATGCCTTAAATGTTAAATTTCAATCTGCCTACAAAGCCTCCCATAGCACGGAAACGGCATTACTTAAAGTTTTTAATGATATTGTAAATTATATAGATAATAAAAGTGCTGCGATGCTTGTTTTACTAGATTTAAGTGCGGCATTCAACACTATCGATCAAAATTTACTTTTAACTAGACTACGTGATCAATTTTATATAAGTGGCACACCTTTGGGCTGGTTAAAGGAATATTTGTTTGAAAGAACTCAGTCAGTAATTATAGAAAACCATGTATCAACTCCATCCATATTAACGTGTGGAGTGCCTCAGGGATCTATTCTCGGCCCCCTCCTTTTTACAATGTATACTGCTCCCCTTTCTCATATGTTATCCACTTTTCCCATTGATTTTCATTTTTATGCTGATGACACTCAGCTGTATACAAAACTCAATAATGATCCAGAGCTGTCGTCAGTATCTGTTATGGAAAATTGCATTGCTAACATAAAGGATTGGATGAAACTAAACAAACTTAAATTTAATGATGACAAGACGGAAATGATACTTTTTGGAAATAGGTATCAACTCTCAAAATATCTACAAATGAGATACTAGTGGGTGAAAATGCTATTAAACTAGTTCTTGTGTGAGAAATCTTGGGGTGTATTTAGATCAAGGGTTATCCATGGAAGATCATGTTTAAAAAATATGCCAATGTTGTAACTATCACATTAGAAACATTGGAAGAATCAGACATTATATTGATGAAGATATTACAAAGATGCTTGTCAATTCGTTTATTACGAGCAGATTAGATTATTGCAATTCCCTTCTCATTGGCTGTCAAAGTAGATTAATTCATCAACTACAAAAAAATTCAAAATAAAGCGGCTAGACTTATAAAATTAACGAAAAAATGAGATCATATAACACCAGTTCTCCAGGAATTGCACTGGCTTCCTGTGAAGTATAGGATAGAATTTAAATTATTGTGCTATGTTTTTAGATGTCTGGATGGATTGGCTCCTGAATATTTGCAGGAACTGATTAAAAAATATGAACCCACTCGAAATCTAAGATTATCTCAGTCCCAACTTCTAAAAGTTACCACCTCAAAATCCACTTTCGGTGAAAAAGCCTTTTTATTCATAGCTCCACGCCTATGGAATGCACTTAGTCCTCGGACAAAGTCCTGTGGAAATTTATCATCTTTCAGGAAATGTCTGAAGACTGAGTTGTTCCGTGAGGCTTATTTTTCATGAAATGGATGTTGCTTTGATTCTGTTTTTTTGTATGCATGCTTATTATGTATCATGTAGTGTTGTGATTTTTAATTTTGTTGTTTTTAAACATTTTTATTTTTATTTTTATTATGTAAAGCGCCCCAGAGCACGATTAACGTGGATGTTTAGGCGCTATATAAATTCATTATTTACTATATTTACTATTTACTATATATATATATATATATATATATATATATATATATATATATATATATATATATATATATATATATATATATATGCACGTTATTTAAAGTCTATTCCAAACTCAGGTAAAACGTTTTTAATCTCGTCAAATTTTCAACGCCCAAATCTAAGGAGTTGTCTTTGCCACTGATCGCACTGTGCATGAAATAGGTGCCCCAACTTCAAAGTCGATTTTCTCAAAAGTAAGTTCATATACTTTTTTTTATCTACGCCAACCGTTCATATCTCTGGTTCATTAAATTCTCGTTGCTTATGTAACCACACCCCCCCCCCAAATAAAACAAAAAAAAACAAAAACAAAAACAAAACAACAACAATCGAAAAACCTTACTTATTACCGTTTCGAGCGGAGATGACATGTAGTATTTTCCAGAAAATATAATATTACAAGTATAAATGAGAGTGAGAGTGTGTATGTGTGTGGGTGTGGGTGTGGGTGTGTGTGTGTGTGTGTGTGTGAGAGAGAGAGAGACTGAGAGAGCGAGAGAGAGAGAGAGAGAGAGAGAGAGAGAGAGAGAGAGAGAGAGAGAGAGAGAGAGTAATGACCTGCAGATTTTAACTCGTGAATGTGACCGAAGACATCAAAAGCTCTTT
The DNA here is from genome assembly GCF_034508935.2 of Berghia stephanieae. Taxonomy (NCBI): domain Eukaryota; kingdom Metazoa; phylum Mollusca; class Gastropoda; order Nudibranchia; family Aeolidiidae; genus Berghia; species Berghia stephanieae. The sequence continues at coordinate 577,644 of NC_088374.1, read as the reverse complement.
AAAGTTGGGAAAAATTTGAAACTGAACGTTAAAAGAAAAAATCAATAATTTTTCCTCTTCTACAAACCTTTATTTCAAGTATTCAATCTTTCCTGCGCATAACGGGACTCGAACCAGGAACCGACAGGTGGGGAAGTCATACCAGAAGAGCACAAGCTGTGCGGCTATGTGGTATGACACTTGCCTTCAGATCGGAAGGCCAAGAGTTCGAGCGTAGTCATTGTGATACTTAGCCCGCTTGTGGGTTTCATCCCAGATGGTGACGTCACCCCACGAGGTCCAGATATCTCTGCCTACTTGGAATGGAATTCAATTTGTTTCTCATGTTAGTTTCAGTTGCAATCTTTTTATCGTTAGTGTTCATCGAATGTGCTCTGTTGTTTCCGATTATACAACATTGGATGATCTTTTGTGTTATACTTTGTTCCAAATGACATATTGGTTGTATGGAAAGCTTTCCATCCAGTTAGAGGGATGACGACGAGGAACGAATAATGTGAGTGCTGTTGTTTTTTATCTACTCGAGGAGAGGTTAGAGGGGACGACTCTTTTGTTTATCTTTTCATTATACATGCGTCCATTTGATATCATATTATTGTATTGAATTATTCTATATTGGAAATATTTACCAATAAAGAAGGTAAGCTTTCTTCTTAAACACATTTTGGGAAATCTTCCGAAAACTCCTCATGCTAAGGGAAACAACTCAAATGTTCCCTCAACTAACCATAGGATAAAATACAACCTAGTACCTTTAACTGACCTTAATATGAAAACCCAACACCCTAGGACCTTTACTATAGTCCGTTCCACAAGCCGTGTCTACGCGTTGACGTGAATATATTCACAGCCTGATGGATTTGATAGAAAATTGGCTCGAACACTAGAATTGTGACATTAAGCCGATTTTTTTGCATTGGTTACAGTATCATACTTTAGAATTTTTCTTCTTTACGGTGTATAATAAAACGAAGGGTCTGGGATGAGTGAACATTTTGATGTTTTACAATACGATGTTATACACAGTGAATTCTGTTGTGATAACTATCATAGAACTCGCCACAGGCTTGACCAGGGGTTTCCATTTCACGAGATTGCCATCTTGAGTTCAAAATAACACTGCAAAGTGTACACACTCGACACAAACATTTGTGACAAATTATTTTTTGAAAGCTTCCCGTTGTGAATTCTACATTCATAAAATCTGATTAATTATGGATTAAACATGCACAGTTGTCACAGAGGAAAAGCTACAAGTATTTTTCCAGAGAGGCGAAGCGCGGAATTCTTTTTTAAGGCATGCGGAATATAGCAGTATGGCTCACAAACAGGAACTCAGAGGGGAGAGGTCAAATTAATAAATGTTTATGTCATCTTAATTTGTATCTCTTGTACTGTATTTGAAAACTGCGGTTCCTTTGACAGGTTATAGTATACAAAACTTACATGAAATCTGGCGTTAAAGAAGTTTACTTCAGTGATATTCACATGAATACATTCAAAGCGCGACCCCTGCCCCTCCACCCCTCCAACGGACTTAATTCAAGAGTGGCGAACACTTAGCGTAATCGATGGGTGACCAGTGGGATTTCGTGACATGTCTTGTCCGACCTTTATGAGATGTCTTGCTCAACAGTTGGTCGGGTTTTCTGTCTTTATGAAAGGCATTTCTCCTCGTCCTGTCAGAGACGGGCTTAAAAATTCGAAGACCCCCCCCCCCTGTTTTTTTAACATTTATGTCTTTGTCCAAAAAATGTATAAGCTCCTAACGGGCTGCTTGTGTCGTACAATGTATTATTTGGCCATTGCCGAAGAGATGATATCGTATAAACGCCGCCTGTTTTCAATGCTGTGAAGTACGAGATAATTACTATCTATAAATAAACTATTTCAAACAACCCAAAATTATTTGCTATGCTACGCCACTGAATGAAGCTTTGTTGTGATTATTTCTACACGGGAAAGAGAATCAACACACCATTGATGTTATTAGACTGTTAGTCTATATATATATATATATATATATATATATATATATATATATATATATATATATATATATATATATATATATATATATATATATATATATATATATATATATATATATATATATATATATATATATATATATATATACAATGTAAATTTTCACTCACATTTTTTGCCGAGACGACTCGTTTCTGTGTGTTTCTCACACTTCTTCAGTCGGCATAATCCATTTTGTCATGTCCAAATGACATGACAAAATGGATTATGCCGACTGAAGAAGTGTGAGAAACACACAGAAACGAGTCGTCTCGGCAAAAAATGTGAGTGAAAATTTGCATTATATATTAGCTCTAGCCACCATTATCGAGCACCTTCGTACCTACAAGTACCCACCAACACTCATAAATAAATAAATATATATATATATATATATATATATATATATATATATATATATATATATATATATATATATCAGTTTTATTACGATCGTATAGCTTCATACATAGTTGTGTTGGAATTTTAAAAAAATCATTCAACAAACCAGATTCTGGAAATCTTGCAAGTTTATCTACATTACTTATATAAATACTCACAAGTGTAATCTTTGAACATGTTGCTATCACACTACGGCCTTCATCTTCTTTATAATTAAAGGATCCTAATCTAGTCAATTGGACTTCTATTTCTTAAATTAGATGTCTTTTATCATAGTTCTCTTTTTTAGTTAATAGCTCGACAGTTTGATAAACTAAATTCATACCTTCGCCTAGAATAGTCTCTCCCTGCCATGGCTCAACATAGAGTCACTCAACTGTCTGGTCGCCAATCGATTTCCCCCCTCTCTCTCTATTTTTCTTCAAATTTAACCACTTTTTTATAACTACCAACTGTGAGCAAAACATGACTTGAAAAATGCCCATGCCAGGCCAAGTAGTAATCCCTACAGACAACACTAACTTTTCACTCCAATCCTCCTGTATTCATAAACCACGCTGCTCCCGGTTTATAATCCTTGTAGTCGACCCTAAATTGTGTCCACACCCTTGCATACATCAATAATGTCCCATAATTAATACCAGAAGTCATCCTCACAGTAGTGTCCAAATTAGTATCTGGCAATGCAATCCCTATAGTTATAATGTCCGAAATATTTCTTGACAATAAAATCCCTTATAGCCATAATGTCAAGATTAGTTCCTGACACTTTTAAAATCCTTTATAGCCATTATGTCCAACATCATACGGTCCATTATCTATCAAGTGAACAGGTAAGATAAAGGCCAACCTTCTTATATTCCCCCATCACCTAAAGTGAAATTTTTCTAAAAATTTCAATTTTCAAACAAAAATTATATATATATATATATATATATATATATATATATATATATATATATATATTTAAAAAATATACATTATTGATATCCCATCACCTTAAATCATTGGTAATAATTCCTTCACCTGAATTAAACATGTAATAAGAAAATCAAATGGTAACATTCTTAATCTTAGCATAACATTATTTTCTCCAATAATTTGCTTGGTGAAAAATAATTCTATATCATATTTTATCCATAAAACCCACCATCAATAAGATAATATTAATTATCTTTTATCGTCACCACATGCATTACAATGATATTATGATGTCTATAATTAACACCTCATTTATCATAATAATATTAATTACTGGAGTCTATTCTATAACCCTCTGCAGTCGAATTCGAGATCAATTGTCTCATTAGACGTTAAGTTATCGATTAACATATATGCTGACTCCATTATCAATAAATGTTTTAACAACAATAATCTTAATTTACACACCGTCCTACTCACAGTTTTTAGACACCTCTCTGCCGGGTCATCCTCCTAAGCATCCTGTCCAGGATTGCACAGTTCACATGCACACCGTTTATTAAAGAATTCACAAAACCTTTGGTCGTCTCAGCACCAAACAGCCATCTTGGCAGCATTGTGATAATGGGTATCTCACCATCAAGCAGACGTCTCAGACGTCATTGTGAGTATGAGTATCTCACCATCAAGCAGACATATCAGACAATATTGTGAGTATGAGTATCTCACCATCAAGCAGACGTCTCAGACGACATTATGAGCATGGGTATCTCACCACCAAGCAGACATCTCAGACAATATTGTGAGCATGGGTATCTCACCACCAAGCAGACATCTCAAACATCATTGTGAGTATGAGTATCTGACCATCAAGCAAACATCTCAGACAATATTGTGAGCATGGGGATCTCACCATCAAGCAGACATCACAGACGACATTGTGAGCAGGGCTTTAACTTTATCAATCAATTTCCTTAGTCTTTAATTTTTAACAATTTATTCTTATAGTGCTGTGTATTTATTAATAAAACTTTAAGGTACCATCCTATATTCCTCTCTTCTACAAACAAGTAATGTCTTGGTTATTAAATTTATTAGTTATGTATATATTTTTATTTTTTTTTTCCTAGACCGTTTTTTTCACATGATGTGGTCAAGCATCATTCATAATGGTTGGGTATATTGCCTTTAATGGGTCCCTTTCCAAGTCCCTTGGTTCAACCACATTGTTTCTTCCTGACTTCAATGGATATTCTTCAGGTTCAGGCTTAGCTACACCCTGTGCAATTTTTATCTAATTTGGTGCCCACTGCTTTAATTGATCTTTATATTTTAACCCAAGATAAGCCAAAATAACTAGTATTACTCCTAATGTTACTAGTCCCAGTATTTCTAGCCACGTCCAATTACTGCCATCTAACAATCCCAATGGTTTTAGAGAGTGAAGTTGTTTTATCATATCATCAATATGTATTTCCTTAATATTTTCTAGATTACTCACATTTCCAAGTGTGGTTAAAAGAAGGTACTGCCTTGTATAAGGGGTACCATAAATGAAATGTTTGCTTGTCAAATTCCTTCGAAAAACCTTCTACTTCTGTCTGAATTGTATGCATTGAGTTAATGTTGTAATGAGCTGGAATCGTAATGAACTCATTATTGGCCATACAGCCTTCATCTAATCTTAACAAATCCAAAGGAGGTTACAAAGCTACGGACTTCGTGCCAAATTGCCCTTTGTCACTGGTTTCACAAACTAAACTGAATGTCAATTGTTTTACTGTTGACACCGCCCATATTCCTTCTGATACAAATTTAGCTGATGGTAAAATCTCGTTTGGTTTCTCAATTGTTTGGCACAACTCTCTCATTTTTAAGTTAACATTCATAAACAAGACTATTACGCAATACTTGCTTACATTTAAATGAAATATTAGACTTTTGAATTCATACTCAATTAAGTTTAAATTCTTGCACCTAATAGATTCCTCCTGATTTAATATAATGTATCTGGTTCTTTCGACATTAATCGCTATATTTCTTGATTCAATCATACATTCAGCTACCATATGCCGTCTGAGGTTTCGATTTTTTGCCGAACCATTAACATACATTTTCGCATTTGGTAAGGGTAAATTAATTACGTCATAAACTTCCATGTGTCTTCTAAGCTCCACTAACGGTACCTTTACCATATATGTATATATGTTATTTTCGTCAAATGTAGCAGAGCATTTCAAATATTTATAAATTTTCCACAATTCTTGTGATGGATCAAAAGGTAGTCTCAAGTGTGGTGGTAACTTAGATTTTATTTGGCCCAAAATACTAATTAACTCTTCCGGGTAAACACAACTTGGAGGTATATTTCCAGTACTAATCATATCAATTTGTAACTGTAAGTCTTCAACATGTTTTAGGGTTTCCATCATTAATTCTTGAGCATTATCTATAACAGGTTCAAGCTGAAGATAAAGATTCAAAAACGTTTTTATTTCCCCAGTTTCTTTATTTGTGTGATTTTGAAATGCAGCAACACCAGCAAATAGTTTTCCTAATCCTGTATTTAAACGATTTATTCTTTTTCGATTCTTTACTATTTGTTTATGTGACGTATTAATTATACATAGTGATTTTTCTACAACATGACTTATTTTATTATGTTTTTCTTCCAATGTCTTCATACCCTTACCAATACCAGAAAAGTCCTTTTCAGTTGTCACCCCAAAAAGTGAACTTGCTATATCCCCAATAAATCCAAATGGACTTCTCTTTGATCGCTTTCTCAATTTATCATACTTTTTAAACACCTTAGTAATTCTCTCATTCGTATGATTTAACAAATTCACTTCATGCATAGACGCTCCAAATCTAGATAAGAAAGAATTTGTATACCGTTTATGATGTGTCTGAGCAGCATCCGCTACACCTTTTGTAATCCTTTCAATGTCAGTTAGAGATTTAGCAAATAATATTTCGTACGATTGAATGTCTATAACTCAGGTAATTGTCCACGTACTTCTGGAAATTGATATGAGGAAAAGGACCACTTCTAACGACAAAGCCATGCCGACTCTATAGAGACTATGTCACTCACCGAAAGGTACTACCATGGAGTCTATCAACACAATAATTGAAATTAGATGAGTTAAAATCCCATCATTCATTATACCAGTAAAATTACATTAAAAGAATTAGGTTTAATATACATCTACGCATTCCTTTAGCGCCATTGTATTAATTTATCATGCTCAAACCGCATAATGTAAATAAACGATTATCAATCAGGTTGCGTCAGTCTTAATTGGGAATTTAACCACAACATTTTATAACTTGTGCGCTTGGACATCTTATTGCCCTACCCATATCTTGGAGTCTTAATCTTACAGTAGATACTTACAGCGCCGCAGCAAGGGCACTAACTATTGACTTGCTTTTGTCTTTGTTTTGATTATGATTATCTCTTTCATCTTGACACTTACATTTATGTTTATTATTGCCCTTGGCAACGTGATTAATTTCCATGGGTTCAGGATCAATTTCATCTTAACTACTCTTATCCGCTTCATACGATGTAGTTCTAGCAAACTTTTCCCTTTCAAAAACAGGAGTTTCTTCTTCTATAGTGTCATCACCAGTTTTAATCTTTCTTTGTCTGTGTTCTAACCCATTTCTCACTTCATTTGGATCCTCTTCTGATAGAGACTTATCTCCGGACCTAAATTCAAGTTCATATTCATTTGGATCATAATTAATAGTTTCGTCACTATCACTGTCTTCATCAGGGTTGTCCACTAATTGTGAATTCGACTCGCTATCACTAGTGTTTATTGGTGATTCTTCATATTGAGTCCTTCGTAACCTCTTCCCTTTTTCTGTCGGAAACTCCCACTCTAAATTAGCTAAGCTAAGGGAATTTGCCTGCGCTTTCACTAACCTGCCACTAAATCAATTCTTAATTATAAATGATACCGGTCCGTTTGTCTTTTAAATAACATAATGGGTATGCTAATTTCTTTCAAATTTATTACTTCTTGTGTAATTTTTATAATATACACAATCTCCTACTTCCAACTCTTCCTTAAGTCGTGTTTCTGGGGTTTTTTTTCATTTTGCTTACGCCTGGCGTCTCTTGTATTTTTAAGAACAGACATGAAAGCTTTATTCTGTTTTTCTAGCATGGTCTCATAATAGTCTGAACTGTAATTTTTTTCTTCTTACAGCTAACAAATTATCTAAAGGTAAAATGGGAAGTCGTAAAAATACATTGAAAAAGATAGATGATTTACTTGTTTTAGATACGCTGGTGCGCATTGCAAATAGTACTTGGTTTAAATGTAAATTACATGAATCTGGATCATCCCTTATTTTCTTTGACATAATATCATTTAACATCCTATGGCTTCTTTCTACTTTGCTATTTGCTTCTGGATGGTAATACGAAGTGGTGATATGTTTAATGTTTAAATATTTTAGAACTTTCTCAAATTTTGCAGAAGTTATTTCATTTCCATTGTCAGTAACAAATTGCTCGCAGCAAGAATATCTGGTGATAAATTCTTCTAAAAATGAATTTATTATAGTTTCTGATGACTTATCTGGAATAGCAAAACCTTTCATCCAGCCTGAAAATGCGCAAACAAATGAAACAATATATTTATTGCCCAAAATTGTTAAAGGTAAAGGTCCTGCCACGTCACAGTGCACTACTTGAAAAGGGTAGCTAGGTAACGTCGCATTCACTAATGGTGCTTTCTGCATTTGTAAATGTCTTTCCTTATATTTAACACATTTATCAATATAATCATTTAATTCCTTATACAAATTTTCCCAATAGTAATTTTGTTTAATAGCACTAAACGTTTGGTCTAAACCCATATGTCCATTGTCATCATGATATTGGACAATTACCTCCTGTCTAAATTTCTTCGGTATAAACAAATGTAACACTTGGTCATCATCAATTTGTGATTCATAATATAGAATTCCTTCCATATTCATGAATCTCTTATGTAAAGACTTATCTGTAATCTTATTATCTATTTTGTCTTTTATGTCTTTAATTTCATCATCTTGGTCTTCTACCTCAATTTCCGCTTTTACTAAACTTGTACCAGTCAGTTCTTCATCACTAAAAGCAAATACATCTCTATTTTTCATGAGTAATTCTTCAACTAACTTTTTATTCTCTGGTGCTACAAGTATAAGACTTTTAAACTCTTTGTCAGAAACACTTTCTGTATGATATTCTCCTTGTCCGCCTGGTTTATCATACTGAACTGAATTTACCACATTAACCTTTTCTAATGACCCTAATATACATCCTTTTCTCAATTTAATCGTTTTATTTGAACAATTAGTAATTTGTACTGGAAATCGCCACTTATCTGTAAGTGTAATAAGACCCTGACTAATCTCTAGTTCTGGTTGAGATGAGACAAATCCTTGAGTTGCCGGTTGTAATTTTAACGTGTCATTCTTATCGATATAAGGATTTTGTTTTATACTAGCTTGTACCATATATACTGTTTGTGGTTTCAACACTGTTGTTTTACTTATCCTTGAAATTGACGAAATAAACGCATCATTTTCTAACGAAACATAAGCACCTTTTAACCTTAATTTCCTTAAATCAAAATAAATTCTTGCGTCATTCTTTTCTAAAAAATCCCTACCTATTATCAGGTTACGATTCAGATTACTGGTAACAAAAATTTCATGGGTGAACTTGATACCCCCTACCTTTATATCAAGGCTCGCTGTCCCTGCAACCTTCATTAGTGCACCATTTGCTGGTTGTAACTTAATGTGCTTTCTTTTTAATTGAGGCTTATATTTTAAATTATCATATTTGTTTTTTTGTTTTTCAATGACACTTCCGCTCCTGTATCTATCAATTCCCTTAATTGCACTGATTGTAATTATAGAATTATACTATTGTACGCATTTCTATGTGTAAACAACATTTCAAGAACACGACTAATGTTTCCTCTCACTGAGTGGACTCCATAATCCAGTGAGTGAATTAGTTTAAAGTATTACAAGAGGTATTGTTACCATTATCGGCAAATTGTCTATAATTATTTGCTCGTCCCCTCCCATTATTATTGCGTGGTTTGTCGCAGTCTCCAATAAGGTGATGCGGACTATAACAGTTATAGCATCTTATACCACTCGTTCTAATTCTATCAACTTCTGCCACCAATCTGAAGAAGAAGAAGATGGGGGGGGGGGGGGGGGGAGGAGTAGGAGGAAAATTATTGTTTTTCAAAATGTCCTAAACCTGACGGTTTTTTAAAGTCTCGGGTTTGAAACCTTTTTTGACGTCAATTGCTCATCCCGATAGGATATTGAAATAACATTAAGTAAAAGCTTCTGACCAGAATGTGAAATAAAACGCGTTTTGTTGGGGCGTGGCCCAGTTGTCACTCAATATATAATATATATCTCCTGGCTGATCTGGACTCAAGCAAACCACGTGCTGTACGTGGGGTGTGGCCAACCTGTCACTCAATATAGTATATCTTATCTCTTGGCTGATCTGGACCCGATCAAGCCACGTGCTGTACGTGGGGTGTGGCCAACCTGTCACTCAATATATTAGATCTTATCTCTTGGCTGATCTGGACCCAAGAAAACCACGTGCTGTACTTGGGGTGTGGCCCAGCTGTCACTCAATATATGTGACCCTCCGCCTCGAAGCGGTATTAAGTCGGGATTTGGAAAACACGAAGAAAACCGGTTTTAAAATGGAAATGGTCAAAATTATCAAATTTCAGTTTTTGGTTGTTTCAGAAACTACAATCATTTTTCTACTTGAAAACATAATAGTTTAACATAAATATTGACGATAAGTTATATAAATTTCAAGTTTAAAAATGCAACTATCAGTGACACATTCAAAACGAGAGTTGACTTTCTCTCAGAGAGCCACCATTTCCAAAGCTTAGTATTACCGAGTCTTTTTCTCCACCAATAAGATGTAAGATATCACAGCAAAGGGCGTGTCTTTATCTATCTTAGAGAAAGCATGACTGTTTCCACAATTTCATGGTTCAACCAATAATGGACTTTAAAAACTGTAAACAAGTCTAGGTTTTTCCCTGACAACCTTACAAATGAATGATTCTGATTGGTCAACGCTCATCACATGCGCTGTGGCTGTAGACCATAATGCTCGGGCGATGCTTCATGACGTCAGCATGCGTGTGTTACATATGTGTGTGTTTGTGCATTTTGATACACACCACGTGCTATTATCTCGTTGTCTAGCTGCATCGAGGTGATGGTCCTCCTTTGTCCCTCTTTTTTTATTCATGAAATTATAGGACATGCTAAGACTTAATAGGACAACAGTTGACTAATCTTACACTTAGAGAGATTGTTGTAGGATAAACATTTAATTTTAAGTACAAAAGCAGAACAATAAATAGAACCTTCTGTAAGAGAGTAAGCCTATGCAAAAGGTTATCTAAGAAATTTGGTGCAAAACTGTCAATTATATATATCAGCAAATGGGTTTAGTGAGTACATAGTGCAGGCATATCAGTTAAGCTTGGTCAGTGCATGACACGTGTGGGCAGTTTTATGTCCAAGCTATTTGAGACGCATGACACGTGTGCGCAGTTTTATGTCCAGGTTACTTGAGACCGTTTTGTGTCCAAGTTAATGGATAGGTTATCATGTTGAGTACTATTTAATCAATCATTCTTAAATTGGTTTAGGGATAGGTTATCGTGTTGAAACATGTGAAAGGGGCATTTATCAAAATAATGTTATATCATAAAAGGCGGGTTTAACATCAATATGTAGGAATTGACGTTTCAGGTTTGATTATGATTTGGTCTTACTCTTAGGGGTTGGATTATAGACTGTCAGGGAACTGTCAAAACTGCAAGGGGGCGTGGAAACAATGGAACTGTGGGTAAAATTTTGATAGGGATAAAAGAGGATGTTTCGAGGAAAACGGGATATTATTCGGATTCAACTTGACCATGAGCTGCACACTTTAAACCTTTTGTGCTCACCATCATTTATTTGCTTTTACGGACTTAGAAATATTCCACGTATATTGAAAATGGTTACTTAGGCAAAATTGACTTTACATGTGGACTGATTTTACGGATTTGGAATTTATGAAACTGATTGAATTATGACCATGCTATTTGATTTGGATTTGGAATTTATCATGATTTGGATTTTGAATTTATCACAACAAATAAAACTGTAAGAAATGAAACTTGGAATATGGACTTTTATTTGAATGTTTTGATGTTGTGCATTCAATCATCATCACCGGCCCTTAAACTCTTTCGTCATTATTAACATCTACAACACAACGCAAAGGATAATACTACCATCTATCAAAAACACCACTATACGATCACAAGCCATTACATATGTGTGCAACTACGCCACATTATGCATCTTATTTGGTGTCGTGACTCAGGATTCTTATACATGTTATTTGGTGGCGTGATACCAGGATGTAAAGATGTTATTATTCCGAACCATGGATACACAAGAAATGTATATTGTTGCAGTGTTAACATCTATTGAAGTTTTTGTGAGACTCGAATTTTGAAGTGAAAAATTGTGAACAGATAGGAAAATATCTTTATTTGGAAAAGAAAATGAATATCAATTCTGAAGGTGAAGTAGTATAATTTTTTTTGTAATGAAATGTTGAAAAAAAAATTATTGAAATTATAGATGATTCCTAAAATTCTGATAAAAGACGGTATTTTAAAAAATTAAACGAAATAATATTGAAATTAAGAACCATAGATGGAATAAGAAAATATATTAAAAACTAAAAGCAATTTTTTATAGAACGGCAAAATAATAATAATAATAATAATAATAATAATAATAATAATAATAATAATAATAATAATAATAATAATAATAATAATAATAATAATATCATATTGATGCTATAATATGTATTTTAAATATTTAAAAAGAGGAGAGGGAGAGATGAAGAAAAATTGCAGTATTTAAATGAATATTTTAGTCCGTTTTATTTTTCAAAATAAATGAAAATTCGTTTACTTACAATCAGACGCTTAGGAACAAATCTTCGAATATTATTTGGTACCGTTAATGACAATGTTTTGTTAAGCTCAGTAACAAAGTCATGTCGATTTTTATTTCAATTTTTGTCTGTTACTGTTGGAATAACATAGACAGTTGGTCCATTATTTAATGTTGTTACGTTTTATTTTCTGTCAAAATGACTCAAGAAGATGATGGCAATAACAACACGTAAATTCTAAGTTTTGATAATTGAAAAATGTCTTATGGTATTTATTGTTATTATTTACAACATCATTGATTATATTTCTCTCCCGTCAATAGGGATGAATTGGTGGGTTGATATTGACTCTTTGAGATTCATGGGTTCATGACAAAGAGCAAAGTTTTATATCTGTTTGTATTCTTGGTAATAAATGTGTGGTTAACGCAGCCAAGTAATCGACAACAGAGCTTATTTAGTTGTGTAATGAGACATGGCGTTATAATAGATTACATAAGACATTTGGATTTTATCACTGGAAATTAAGTTGAAATGATTTATGCGGAATATGAGTCAATCGTTTGTTGTTTTGTTTGTTTTGAAACGCGTTTCATCGTGATTTTTAAAAGGAGATATATTCTCATAATAACGGAATAACGGACTTTTGGTTTAAAGTCGGAGAATTAAAAGCAGATAATACAAATAAAATGACGGAGTATCAATTATTATGAAAGACTGGTGTCTTTTAATTGGAGTTAAAATGTTATTACGGAAGAATAACAAAATATTGAAAATGCATTATCATGTCATGTGAGTTGATAATATTTGTGACACAAGTGGTTAACTTGTTAAGAATCAGCGAATTATAAGTAACCCATATGGTAAAATGCTGTAAATGCATATTGGGTAAATAAGCGCAGTGATGTAAGACGCGGTAATTAAAGTGCACACGATTTAAATTACGAGACGCAGGAATGAGGCGTTCGGGAATATTTTATTTTGCGTTTGATTAAAGCGCATGGTTTAACATTATGGAATAATACAGAAGGCGGAGAATTTTTATAAATACGAGGCGCGTGGTTAAAGCGCACACATTTATCAATGCTATATTAAGAGGCGCGAGATAACGTCGCAATGAGTTATATGAATATTTTTATAAGCCGAGGGCAAAGGCGCGAAACATTGAATTTTTATTGACCAGAGTGTATATCGTTTCTGCAAATATTTTGATTATCATATTTTTCTCCTATAGATTCGCTGTTGTAATTGTAATCAATATTTACTGCGTGGTTTGAATTTAACATTTATATCATAAAGTGTGTAACTGAGTTGAAGAAGAAGTTATGTTCAATTGTCAAATCTTAAGTGTGTAATCAATCGGCAATCAGTTGAAATGGTAGGAAGTGCTACGATAACATAAACAAAATCATATTTCATTAAATTAGGGATTTTCTAAGGGGAATAATTCGAGTTAATCAAAGGCAGAAGTAGTGTTTGCACTAAAACATGATACAGTCATCACGAAAGAGGACACTTGCAACCATCAGTCATAACGGGAACGCTGATGACAACGACAGAGGCAACTCAAACACAGCCACAACAGAGGTCGGGAAATGTCCTAATCCCTTTGGTCTATCCACGAATACATTAAAATGGAGTAACAATCTCGACTACGCCATTGATACGTCCAGAATCAACACAATCTACAGACTACAAATACACAGCAACCTCAATTACATCGTACCTTTCAACTTATACAAACTTGACAGAATTCATAAAATAATATCTGTATCAACACAGATTTCTTCCATGAACCTTTTTTATATTTATATTCTTTATTGAACAATTGGATTACTTGTATTTACTTCTACGACAACAATACCCAACGATGTACGATATCAATAATTACATAAACGTTCAAGATACGATTGTTTTTACAAAAATGATGTCCAATTGTGAACAATACTACATCCTTCGTATGCAGTGGTGAGCGTATTCAAATTTAAACTTATGTCAATATACAAGTGTGCAGCACCCATATCTACAACTTATAAACATTGAATATTATAATAAAGCCTGTCTTAGTATCATTGTAAAAGATAAAGGCTATATATGTATATAAGACAATGCAGGAAAAAGTATCGCAAAACGCCACATGAGCGATTTCCTTGGATTCATTATCGTATGATATTCAACAACCTGCGTTCAAATAACGAAAATATTGTTGACCTTATTCGACCCTACTACATACACTACTAGACTACGTTATTGTTACATCCTCTACCTGGTGTTTGGACTCACATCACCCACCGGAACTCTGCAAGATTACATCATCTACCTGGTGTTTGGACTCACGTCACCCACCGGTACTCTACAGATTACATCATCTACCTGGTGTGTACTCACATGTCACCTCATCGAAACTCGATCAACAAACACAGACAATTACAACACACGACCTCTGTCGACTACTACACACGAACTCTTTGTCAACACATGGCTGAGTTCACAACTTTCTTTTGACTTGCTGGATAAGTCAAACTTCATTTAAATTCAAGATCTCGCACACAGTTAATCTTGAATTTTTAATTTCATCTACAATGAGATTCAACGTTTACACAAGACAACCACAAATATCTACGTGGAGAATCGACCCAGATGCCGGAGATGAATGGATTACAGCGACGTCACAAAACAAAGAAACAACCCAACAGGTTAAGCATACGTTTGCTACCTGTAGAGTCTTTTTTCGTCCCAATTCAAAAGACTCGAACAAATACAACACACTAATTGCAAAAGTTGGTCACTTTAGTAACAGCCCACAATCACATACTATGTTAGATTTTACTTATTCAGTTATTTACACTGTACAAAATATGTATAAGTCGGACAGACTAATGACTGATTATTTACAAACACTAAATATGTGATGTGAACAAGCCGGACAGACTATTGTTTGATTATTTATTCAACGCTAAATATTTGAATGTGAAGACATTATTGTGATAATTCTAAGACATTTACAGAGGAAAAAGTTTTTAATTAATTACCAATAAATAAAGTGAATTTATGACACTTGGGCTATTCAGTGACCACAACACACACAACAATGCAACACGTAGACTAGATACAATCACCTCAACTCTTATAGTTGATATA
>NC_088374.1:517115-557115 GCF_034508935.2 Berghia stephanieae | reverse complement strand
ATTGACCATCAGTAAAAAACATTACACACTGCAGATTCGGACATACGAACAAAAGCTCACACGCATCCAATTACACACACACTCTCTCTCACACACACATACACACACACACAAACATATATATATATATATATATATATATATATATATATATATATATATATCTACAATACACAAAATCATACACACACACAAACACATCGTATACACGTGCACACTATATATACATACATGCATATAACACACACACACACACACACACAATTAACTTAACGTATACACGAATTCACACACACTCATATACATACATACATACATACACACACACGACACACACACACACACACACACACGCGCGCGCACCTACGCACACACATATGCATTAATTCCTGGCATAATCTAATTGAAATACTTCCTAATTAAGTCATTGCACAAGACCGAAGGGCTAGAGCTCAGGTTCGGATAAATAAGTAAATACTTCCCAAAGAGATAGATTTTCAGTTTATTTTTTAATTTATCAACGCTGCTTTCAAGCCTGTCTGACAGTGGGAGTGAATTCCAAGTGATAGGGTCTACTTTACTGAATGATCTGTCGCCAAAACGTTTAAGATCAGTTTTTGGAATTTGAAATTTTGAGAACCTGAGATGTCGAGTGGTGTTGTAGGGTACAATCAAGTCTTGAATGTAGTCAGCGCTTTGTGAATTGATGGCATCAAAACAAAGCAGAGCAATTTTGTATTCAATACGAGCTTTAACTGGTAGCCAGTGAAATGCCTTCAACATCGCCTTGACAGCCATCGAGTCACTGCGACCAATACCTAGGACAAGCCTTGCTGCTCTATTGTGACCTTTTTGTAGTTATATATACATATATATATATGTATATATATACATATATATATATATGTATATATATATGTATGTATATATATGTATATATATATATGTATATATATATATATATATATATATATATATATATATATATATATTATATATATATATATATATATATATACAAACATACAAGTAATGGTAATTCACGAATTTATCACCCGGAAAATAATGTAGAGGAGACATCATAAATGATGACACTAACCCGTCCCCCCTCAACCCTCCCTCATCCCCCCCCCCCCCAAGACATAAAATTGATATTTTTAAAAAATCCAAACACAAAAACGTAAAACAAAAGCGAACGTCAGGACATTTTAAATCAGGTTTATTAAGCAGGACAACACAAATCAAACATGTCACAATGCTTGTCAGGAATTCAATGATGTGTCACGGTGTCGCAGCTTTCTTTTCCATCTGAAAAATAGAAGAAGGTAAAAATGAAGTTATAATATTTAGTAGTAGTCGAGATGATTAGAAAAAAAATATAAAATTTTATCGACAAAAATTCGTTTTGACATTTAACTGCCGTACTCCAGGAAATGCAAGTATTTAAAAATTTGGCCGGAAAACTTGTCCTTCAAATATCGATCGATTTAAATGACCTTCGTCTCAACAAATAACTCTCAAACCTGGGACTTCACGACACATCCCCACAGGCGGGCTAGTTATATTAACAGGCACTAATCTGATTTCTTGTACATTATTAAACTCATCATTTACAAAATTGTGAAAACTTTTAGAATTTAAATTGAAAACAAGTCAACAACAACGACAAAAATAGAACAAATGGACAAAGTCATGTTTGAATTCCAACACCCTTGTGTCTGAATTGGAATAAGAGGGTGTCCGATTTTTTTTTTAAAATGAGCTTTATATAGCGCAATATTTACTAACTGTGCTCAAAGCGCTTTACACGGGGTCGCTGGTCAACAGCAACATTTAACATGTAGGATGGTACATAACGCCTGTTAGGCGATGTTACAATTTTTCGGACAAAGACAACGCTGTTAACGGCCAGGTACTATTTTTACACCTGAATACGGTGAGAGAAAGTGAGTAAAGAGCCTTTTCCAAGAACTCATCTATGCGCCGAGCGCGAGGCTCGAACCCAGGATCTTCGGATCCGAAAGCGTGTGTCATACCATTAGTCACATAGCCGCACAACAACAAAAAAACTGGGTGTCTAAATTGGAACAATCGGCGTCTGAATTACAAGAGTTGATTTAGTGGCAAACGTTTTTAATATCTATTTTAATACACTAGTGGAGGACCAACAATAATAGGCTTCAACAGTCATGACGTCACTTCCCTTGTAATGACGCCATCCATATGACCTTTCCTCTCAGTCGGTCTCTTGTTTTATCATATTGTGATTCTAACGTGAGTACAACTCACTCGTATTAGTTGACGAACGAACAGAATCCGAACGCGAAAGTTTAATCTTAGAATTAAAATTTATTTCAGTTTCCAACCAACAAAGTGAAACATCACACAGATTTTATTTGTTATTAGAGTGTTTTAGCAGATCATAATTTAGGACTTAGTATTAGACTTAAGACCTATCTATCACATGATCGCTTATAATAGAAAGGGGATTCCTTAGTGACGAGTGCAAAAGTTTGTCATTTTGTTGTCAACATTTTTGTGTCCGATTCGCACCCTATTTATGATGCAGTTGGCTTATAAAGGTTAGTACCATTTGGAATTATTGATTTACGTTGATTTCTTTTCATCACAAACCTATGTATGTAATGCATTATGTATGAATTTCTTTGGGGTCCCGTAACAACCTCTAATTGTCCAGTGTCAGTCGAGAACACGATGACTTCGGCCTCCGGTGTCTGTTCGCACAGAGATGCGTCCCTCAAGAAAGCAATGAACCAATTTTCTCAGCTAACGCTTGCATTAGATTATTTTCCCTGTGTTATTTATAAAAGAGGATAATAATATGTTTTTGTCAATAAATATATTTAATATTGAGGGAAAGTTGTCTTTGAAACTTTATACGGGCCGTACGCTGAGCTAACTATTTAGAAAAAAAATGACCCAGATTTTTTTCATAATTAGATTTGAATGACCCGAACTATGCTAGAATACACCCTTTTGTCATGCGCATTCAATTTGTTTACACATTGGTTAGCAGCAGACTCAATTGTCTATGTCCAGAGAAACTCAGATTGTGATTCCTCTGCTCGTTTTTGGGCTGTCGGTCAACGCAATATTTTTGAGTATCAAAGCAATGCAATGAGAAAATGGGTGAGAAAAGTTTTTAATCTCATTCACGTTGGGAAATAAAATAAATAAATAAAATCTCCACCGATGTGGGTGGGGTTAGGAATCGCTCACGGTAGACTGCTTGATTTAAACTTATTTTACGAAGTTAACTATTTATCATCCATGTTGAATCAAAGTGCTGACCGAGAAAGATTGAAGCTTTTTTATACCCGGCACGACGTCACACACACACACACACACACACACACACACACACACACACAGGCACCAACAACACACCACAGGGACCCACAATGCTTCACTGACATAAAACAGTTCACAACAACACAGCTGGGAAAAACAGCAATCCAGAACACACAACAAATTATAATACGTTCCCTTCAGAGGAGAGCCAATTCGAGTTTA
This sequence comes from Berghia stephanieae, assembly GCF_034508935.2. Taxonomy (NCBI): domain Eukaryota; kingdom Metazoa; phylum Mollusca; class Gastropoda; order Nudibranchia; family Aeolidiidae; genus Berghia; species Berghia stephanieae. Next base: position 553,581 of record NC_088374.1, on the reverse strand, counting down.
TCTATTTCTTCCCTGTTATATACTATTTCTACAACAACAACAACAACAACAACTACTACTACTACTACTACTACTACTACTACTACTACTACTACTACTACTACTTCTACTACTACTACTACTACTACTACTACTAATACTACTACTACTACTACTACTACTACTACTACTAATACTGTGCAGATATGTGGTCTTGTGGAATGATACTCGCTTTCGGATCGGAAGTTCCTGGGTTCGAGCCTCGCTCGGCACATAGTTGAGTCCTTGGAAAATGCTCTTTATCTCACCGTACTCATGTGTAAAATGAGTACCTGGCCGTTAACAGCGTTGTCTCTGTCCGAAAAAAAATATAATATCGCCTAACAGACGTCTTGTTCCGTCCTACAAGTGTTGCTGTTGGCCAGTGATCCCTTGTAAAGCGCTTTAGCACGTTTAGTGGATATTGCGCTATACAAAAGCTCAATTTTTTTTACTACCAATGCTATCACCACTACCATATTATAGCCACTGCTACTACCAGTAATGGGTTGTTTGTTTCAGCGGCACAGTGTCTCGTCTTGTCAGAAAGGTCAAGCAATGCTCAGTGTGATCAGTGGTTGGATAGGTGACAGTGCTATTGAAGAATATTGCTCCCGACGGTACACACATTACCCCCTCAATTCACTGTGAATGGGTACCGACTTCAGACAGACAAGTTTTGTAAGAATTTTAGTGCTTAAAGGAAGTCAAATACTCGATTGGTACTCTATGCAAAGGGTAAATGGTTCCAAACAGCCTATTGGAGTTACCCCCATCTGCATCTGAGGGCCATTATTTATATATATATATATATATATATATATATATATATATATATATATATATATATATATATATATATATATATGACTTGTCAAATTTAAAAAAAAAGCATTATTAAAAAACATTGCAAGTTTATACATATCACTTTTATTGTCATTTCATTTATAATGCACATGCTGATAATCACAAAATCTATTGATTAGATGTATCTCCACTGCAGGTATGTTTGTATTCTCATCCTGTGAAGAGAAAGGAAAATTGATACTTATCACTGAAACTGTATGGTCCCATTTTTAAAAGTGTGATTAAATGCCTCCAGAAAAAGCTTTGGTCAATAAACCATCTTTTAAAAAAGTAATAGAAACGTTTGTCTTTATTTTATCAATTTGTTAAAAAAATTAATGAACCTATTTTCTCTGCTCTATAGCTGCATCAGATAATTTTCAAATGAAATAAAGGAAAATTATGCATTCAGAATCAATTAATTTGAAATTTTATACCAACTTACCATGCAAATTGAACTCAAGATAATTTGCAATTAACTTGATTTATATTGCCAGAAACATGTTGCAAACTATCAAACTGATACAATCCGAAGGAATTATTTGTATTACAATTATACCTATTTTTCTTGAGATATATACCTTGAATATCCGGTACATAAACGTTGAGCCTAACAGTCTCAATTCATGTTAAAAGCTGCCAGTTGCTCTTCTTCTCATTTCCCTCCTTCAGTCTGCTTCCTGTGCAGACTCCATGACACATGTTAGATTTGGTTTCTGTAATTAATTTTTTTTAAATCAGAAAGTTGTTTTTACTATATAAAGTATTTTTTATAAATATTAAAAATAAACAAAAAACATATTACATTTAGTGAAATATGTACAACAAATGGTAGATTATATTATATTTTCAATAGAAACTGCAACATTACATGGTCAAAAGACCAATCTATCAAATTATACTAATATTACAAATCAGCTACAATTATAGTTTTATCAGCACTCTTATCCTGCCTATTGATAAATGTGAACAAGAAGGAAAAGAATAAAATATATTTAATAAAGAAAATGTTGGCAAATTAAAGGGTATATATGTAACAAAATATATTATTGCAAAATTTCTTCATATGCAAAACCAAAAAAGCTAGTTTTTGGCATATTTTCTTGACTTCCCTTTGTAAAAGGATATAATAAGCACACTGGAAATATGAACCTATTGTATAAAGAGACAGGAGCCAATACCAATGACATGGAGTGATAGCTGTCTAAATTTAGATCATCTAAGGATCTTCATAATAAGGCTTTTAACTTGTACTAGCATTAGATAAAAAGTTAAATAGAATATTTAAAAGTAACGGCAAGATTTTAAAATTGGAAAACGCTTGAAAGCAAAATAAGGTTCTGTTCTCTCTGCTTAATCGCCACCCTCAAGATTCTAGACTATGGATCAATAGGTTAGGTTAATACAGCTGAGAGATTGTATAAATACTATAGAATATTTTTTTTTAATATTGAGAAATTCTATAAGATACAGTAAAGCTGGAAACTATTTGGATAATCTTGAGGGTAAGGCTCAATGATAATAAGAACAAATACAATAATAATAATAATAATAATAATAATAATAATAATAATAATAATAATAATAATAATAATAATAATAATAAAATAATAATAATAATAATAATAATACATTTTCGTGAATATTGATTGGTTAATTGCCAGAATGTGGGCAGGGCAATACTTCCAGGACTTCACACCAATATCTCAAAAAATGCAGAGGCTCATGATTGTTATGTTATTTAAATCTAATAAAAAAGTTTTTGATTCAGTTGGAATAATTATGGCGGTCCACAGCGTTTTCTCTTGGTTAGAAAAATAGAAAGCAATATCATCTCACATTCAGTCATTGAATGATATTCATATAGAGCTAACAATGAACAAGAGCTATAATTAACACATTTCATTATTATTTTCAATGGATTTATTTAACTTCTGGTATTGAATGAAAATTTGAAATTAATATAGCAATGTTTGAATAGATAGATGGGTCTAATATATGTAAATGTGAAACTTATTCAGAGAGTAGAAATCACTTGTTAAAGTTTGTTGCTTCGTGTTACAGAAACAGAAATAACTCTAGTTCCATGAGCCTTATGACTCTAAAGGACCACACATTTTAATGTAAGGTGAAATACCATTTAGTGTTTTGATAATATAAACATGACCTAAGTCTTAAATGTTTTGCTTATATTCAATAAAAACATTAGAAAACACAATGAACGTAGACCTGATACCACAAGGTTGTAAAACCGTTGTGTCAGATCTCATTTTATCAGAGATTTAATTGAAGACATGTTTTCTGTTATTAACTTTTTGGTCACAGTAGCCAATTCGAATAAACTGAAAAATTAATGCCTCTTGATTTCACTTTAAAGTCAAATAAAATATCTGATCTGAATTTAATTTTTTAACCCCATAAATTGAGAGAGCGTTCTTATCATTCCGTAGGCAAAATCTAAATAAGACACATTTCACATATATAGTATTTCATGTGTAAGACGAAATCCTACAAGCTTCTTGTTATTAAGACTCTTGATTCCTGGCGGTGATGAAAGAAATGTGCTAAAAATAAATCAAAAGTAGGTAATCTAAAGTAATCAGAGAGGTTTATTTTTAATATCAGACCAATGTAAATTCGTAATAAGCTGCAGTACCAGGCCCCTCTATCATTACCCCCAAGAATTGATTGAACTCATAGGGATGTGTATAAAACTTTAACAAAAACCAACAACCCCTCTACCCCCCCCCCCTCCTCAAAACACACAAACATTCATACATTTTTGGTATATTCATTTTTCTAGAACCAGGGGAGACTCGTTGCCGAACGATACCCCCCCCCCCCACCGCTCCCCCCAATACACACACCTATTTAGTCTTAATTTTTAAAACCACTCATTAAATTTACACACTATTTAAAAATATATAGCACAGTGAGGGGCCCAGGATAGAAATTAAATTTGACCCCCCTCCCTGCATCTTACAATAAAAAGCTTTTTATCTTTCTCACAAATCTTTGTCAAATTTGGCGAAACAGCTTAGAAGATGCTAAGTGTCATAGTTTGACACCTTTCAAATATCAAAGATTCGACAAGGGGTTGAGTAAGAGAATTTGGTTGTTGTTTTTTTAATCTCCCTCCCCACCCCCTTTCCCCTCTTCCATCTGCCCCTCTCATTCTTTCATCCTTCAACCCACTCTGCCATTCCTTCCCCACACTCTAAAAGCAAAATGCAAAACAAAACAAAAACAACAATAAAGTATTTTGTGGCAAAGCGGCTACCACCTTAACTCCTGCAAATAATTTAGATATTGAAGGTCAGTAGCAGGGATCCCTTATTTGTTACTTTTCCAGCAATGAGCAGGTATCGACGTGTACATATATGCAGGTCTGACATACGAATGCTATTATAGGCCTAGTTTAATATTTTTGTAATGGGCAATATTTTGTGTCATTAAAAAAAGCCATTACAACAATGAGCCAATAGTGAATTGGATTAACAGACCTTCAAATAAGTGCACGTCGGCAGGTATCAAAAGACCTAAAGGTTGTTCCGAACTCGGAACATATTGCAAGGACAAGGCGAAAGTGAATAATACGACTAGGCTAGACTTTTGCCAGTTGAAAGTGGTGAAAGCCACGCACTACGACAGATGGGATTTCTTTTATTTTACTTATTGATTTTTTAATTTTTTTTTATTTTTGCTTCTGTTGACATTCCAACCTACTGATGGGGGTTCTGCTTTTTTCTTTTCTTTTCTTTTTTTTTTTTTGGCGGGGGGGGGGGGGGGGGGGGTTAAATTATGATTGAATTGATACACAAAACGTTCTAGATTGTAGCTGTTACCCACAACACAAAAATTTAAAACTATTATCCACCTATTATTATGAAAAGTGTGTTTCCTCAAACAGTATCAGAATCAGTCACTGCTTGAACATGAAGCAGACATGAGCGAAGGAGACGTCAACTTTGTAAGTGAGAATCTCGGTGAGTGGAGCTGTCTACTAGGACTCTAGTACTAGTGACTGACAATGCGAAGTGAATCGTAGACTAGATGGAAAACATATACAAAGCATTCTAGAATTATGCGAGTGAAACATCCAGACTTCAAGACCGGAAAGCTACTACGTGTTAACATTGAACTAAATATTTACTTTCTCTTAAAACCACCGATGCAGATTACAAACTCAAACACTGAAAATGAAACCGTACCTTTGAATTATTTGGTCTCCGGTTCATTGCTGCTGACTGCTGATTAGGAATGTTAGAAGCCGGACAACGTTGCGCCCAAAATAGATCTTCCGTCTTTGTTGTTTAAATTATAGATAATACACTTTCAGTTAAAACAAACATGTGTAAAACAAATTTTAATGTAGTTAAATTCAACATATATGTCTATATTATTCTGAAAATCTGGTTACAGATAGTTCTTGTTGTGTTCACACAAGCGCATTAATTTTTGAATAATTAACTTTACCCTGGTCTAAAAATAGATTGACATTTATTTTTGATAAATTTCACCATTTATTTAATAAAATATCAATATCTAGACATTATTTGATGCACGATCGAGTATTTATGAGTATGTGTTTATTTTGCCACCCGACAGCCACATTTTAATGGATATTCTTTTCTATAATTTGCTATGGAAGGTGAGCGGTCAAAGGCAGGAGCACGTGCGGCCAGACTATTGTTTTGAATGCGTGACCTAAACTTTGCACACGTCACATGTGTTTTCCAATTTTAAATAGGAGAGCGATCATGTGATAGATAGGTCTTAAGTCTAATACTAAGTCCAAAATGATCTGCTGAAACACTCTATTGTTTTTGGCACACATTTGGATGGTTAGGGTTCACTTAACAAATGTTTGAATATTAATGTAAACATTTTAGGTTACATTTAGTTTTGTTTGCTGGTGTTTTATGTGTTTGTTGTTAGTAAATTACAGAAATGTATGACATCTATTTACGAATATGCAGTAATCGATGACTTATACTTTTAGATTGAGAGACGAGGACGCAGACACGCACTGCCTTTCGCTTTATTTCTCATGATAGAAATATGTGATGTATGAAGACAATGTCAGAAAAGTTAGTCGTTTTGGATTTAACGTTTGAATTTAAGATTTGTAAATAATTTAATGATTGATAATCCAATTGATAAATAAGACAGATCCAGATAACGACTTTTATTTTTAAATAAAAAATTGAGCTTTAGTATAGCACAATATCCACAAACGTGCTCAAAGCGTTTTACAAGGCGTCCCTGGCCAACAGCAACACTTAACATTTAGGGCGAGACACGACATCTATTAGGCGATATTACATTTTTTGGACAAACACAATGCTGTTAACGGCCAGGTACTCATTTTACACCGGGGTACGGTGAGAGAATGTGAGTAAAGAGCCTTCTCCAAGGACTCAACTATGCGCAGAGCGATCCTCGAACCCGGGACCTTCCGATCCGAAAGCGAGTGTCATACAACTAGACAACGTAGACTATCTATAGAAGAATATCTATTTATGCTAAATCACCGTTCTATTTATAGTTCAAGGCTTTATAATTTTATTTTTTTTTAATTTATTTATTTTTCTTTTTTTTATTTTATTTATTTTTTTTTTTTGGGGGGGGGGGGGGGAGGTAATTCTTAATGCGATAGTGACATGGGTGACAGCGTTAGTTAGATAAATGAGAAACCTCAGAAATAACGATAAAATAAATAAAATAATGGCCATTCTGAACAGGCACTCATCTACCTTAATCAATATACTGCTGTATTGTGGAAATTAACTAGATTGAGACAAATATTTTGAGCCATCATAATTGCTCATTTCCAAAGGGCGGCCAAATTGTTGCAAATCCTAAGGTCAATAAATGTCAAATTAAGTTTTGAATGTCGGCTGCGCTAAGATTACCGCAGAGGAAATACCGCGACTAGGATCGGATGCCTTATATTTAGTCCAAACGAATTTACTACGTCTTCCGTGCCATCCATAGTAGTCTGTGGTGCACCATCTATATTTATCGCCTTGGCATCGCCATGACACCAACTTCTCATTAATGGAATTTTCCATTACCCTAATAAAGACATTTAGCAAAAGAGTCATAGTTAAGGACAGTAATAACCGTTTAAATCAATGGACAATAGAATTACCTATAATTTAAGAAATGTTTACAATTTATTCGTAGATATCTATATGAGAAAAATAGTGTTATATTTTTTTTAGATTTCTCAGTAATTCTGTGCTTGATGATAAAAAATTAGCATTTGATATACTGAACAATGTTATTCCAATTCCTATTTTTTAAAAAGGAATAGAGAAGTTAACAAATGAGACATTGCTATATTTAGTTTCTGGTTCCAGACGATGTTTTATCGCACAATTATATTTTTAATGAGCAATATCCATTTCAGTTGGGCGAATTTATAATATTGTAAGTCTTGCTGCTCTACCTTGCTTACGTGTACTGAAAGATGGCTTGAATTCATGAAAGAGCGATGGGAAAATCTCCTATCCGATCTTTCAAGCGAGACAAGAATTAATAAAACGACTACTTTGAATATATTAAACAGAAATGGACTTAAATTAGCCTAGAATTATCATGCATTTATTTCTGACTTAAATAGGAACACAGCACTTTGTCATAATTCAATAATATTTCGTATAATATTATGTAAACACGCCTAATAGGCAAGACGTTTCGTTGTGCTCTTATGTTTTGTGAAAATGTGATTTCTATGGATATTTTTACATCGTTGTACTTGTAAGACAATACGGTTTCTTATTAAATAGAACGGATTGATCTATAATTATGTATTTTATCGTAGAAACTGTAAGTTATCAAAGATTTTTACACAGTCATTTAATCGCCGCCGCTCTCTTACAAACATTGTTCACCTTATTTTTAGCCGTGACTGACCACCACCATTGTTTTAAAAATCGCGAATACTTTTATTCGACAACTGATAATTACTACAGACCCCGAGCCGGTGAGCGTAAACAACGCCACATTCCAACTGGGATTAACCAACGCCCCCTCGCCCCGTCCATAGTACTCAACCCCCACCAACGCTCTCCCCTGTTCTTCAAGTGAACAAGAGCAAAATTTATCACCAAAATATAAATAACATTGTAAAGATGTCACTACTGAATTCACGCTCAGTTTGTAAGAAAGCGACCATTTTAAATGAATACACTCGTATATCAAGTGACATTGATGTACTGTTTATAACGGAGACGTGGTTGAAAGAAAGTTATGACTTTATTTTATGCGGTCTTTTACCGACCGGTTATTCCTTCATTAGACATGACCGCTCAGGATCACGTGATGGTGGCGGATTGATGGTTATCTTTAAAAATGGATTGAATTTTAAAGTCGTCACCACCACAACACTATTGACATTTGAACTACTTGAAAATGTACAATGGAATGCAGAAACGTATTCCATAATTTCGTTTTAATTTATCGTCCTCCACAATCAAAGAAAAATAAAGCCTCAGTCAAAGAGTTTTTACCAGAATTTTAAAAGTACATCATCGACATCTCAACAAAAACAAAATAGGCTCAACGAACACCTTCTCGGTAATGGATCACCACACCGGACTTAACTACTTGATTGATACAGGCGCTGGGGTTTCTGTTTTTCCGGCCTCTAAACACAAACGACTGACCCAAGTTTTAACCAACCAATTTTGCGTTGGAAATAGACCACCGATTACAACTTAGGGAATACGTAACATCACGCTTGAAATAAGCCAAAACAAGATATGTCACTCATGAATCTTTCCTAGCTGATGCAACACGCCCCTTATTAAGTCCTGATTTTTCCATGACCCCTCCCCCCTCACGCCAACCCCTCTTATGATCAATTTCAAGAGAAAACATTTCCTGTTACTTGGCAATATTTAAACCAGTCTCAATTTTTCAAACGGACATATTGCAGGAATTTCTGAGCTGCAACATAACACATACTCTGATCTCCGTCGAGAATTTCCAGATTTACTCACTCCACATTTTGACTTAGGTATCAAAATACATGGCATAGAACACCATATAGTCACTAACGTCCTACCTGCCCATTCAAGCATGCAAAGGATAAACCAATGAAAACTAGCAGCTGCCAAAGCGGAATTCCTTCACTATGGAACAGATGGGCAATTCCCTGTGGTCCTCTTCCTTGCATGTCGTGACAAAGGCAAAACGACCAACTCAGACCCAAGGCGAATACCTACATCTCAACGCTATAACGAGACAGATGTCCTTTACCAGATATTCAGGATTTCAATAGTCGTTCGTCAGGATGCACTATTTTTTTTTTCTAAATTGGACTTAGTCCGCAAATATCATCAGATCCCCATGGCTCAAAGTCCCATTGCCAAAACTGCAATATCTAAATTCGGACTATGGGAGTTCCTTTGCATACATTTCGACTTTAAAACCAGGTCAACATTCCAAAGACTAATGGATGGTATCCTCCGAAATGTTCATTGCTTTTGTCTACATGGATGACATCTTAGTTGCTGTCCCAACCCCTGAACAACAGACTGACCATCTTAAATAAATTTTCAAACTACTTTCAAGCATTGGACTTGGTATTAACACAAACAAACGTGATTTTGGAGCCAACGAGTTTGACTTCTTAGGGAAACGTATCACAAAAACACGACTATATAAACTTCCGAACCGATTTATGACACTCAACGAATGCCCCTAACCTGAAGACCGTACAAATCTACAGAGATTCCTGGGGATGATGAACATAGCAGATAAACTCTCATCGCTTCATGTTTTGGAGTCTAGGGTTCAAACCCTCGCCTCTCCGGTGAATTCCTACAACCACATGACGCAAAAGCATGTGAACCAGATACAGACTTCGCTAAGACATTAACATATATTATACGGTCCATCAAGCCACCATATGTGAGATATCAAGGAACACACCCTTGGCAGGTTCCTCCCCGCTTAGCCTCGACAGTTATCGTTTACGTTAGAGTAGCCTTCCACAATTACCCACTACAATGATCGTGTGATTTCCCCTTCCGCATCGCGAGCACCAGTGATAATTAATTTAAATTGGACATTCGTAGCCGAATAGACAAAGTTTCAGTAGACAGACTGAAAACCGCTTTCGTGTCGTATGATGAGGACGGTGAAGGTAATTGAGAGTCTGACAAAATCCCACGGCCCTCTTCTGGTGCTGGACCTACTAACAATGACATACCATGGTCGAAATTAGCAATAGAGATGACGAAAGCCAAGGACTTGATGGTTTCATGAACTGTTTTTAGTTGGAGTGTTTTTGTTTTGTTTTACGATATTTGATCGGTTTTGTTTTTATTTTTGTTTTTGTTTGTTTGTTTGTTTGTTGGTTTTTTTTGACGTTTGTTTTTGCATTCGTTTTTTACATTTACATCAATTAGGTTATTATCTAAAATTTTGTAACCTAAAACGTCAACGTTGTCAATTATTTTGTTATTCTTTCTGTGAATTACTAGATCCAAGATGTGCATTTCATCCTTGACCTATTATCTAATCCTTATTCCAAGAGAGTGGTGGAGGCTGCCTGAAGCCTGGAATTGTGAAGATACTAACAAAAAGGTAAAAATAGAAAAGCTTCGGATGGGAACAGTATAGTCAATGGACATTTCGGGTAAAAACCCTTCGTCAGCACATTTTATTTGTTTCCAATATTCTTTTGTTTATTGTTCTGCTGACTATGGTTTGTATCCGTCCATTGTCTGCACTGTTCCCATCGAAACCGTTCAAACGTGATGGTATTGATGGTGGCAATTGTGCTGATATAGGTATTGGTGGTGGCAATTGTGTCGATATAGGTATTGATGGTGGCAATTGTGCTGATATAGGTATTGGTGGTGGCAACTGTATCGATATAGGTATTGATGGTGGCAATTGTGCTGATATAGGTATTGGTGGTGGCAATTGTGTTGATATAGGTATTGGTGGTGGCAATTGTGTCGATATATAGATAATTGTGATGGTGGCAATTGTGCTGATATAGGTATGTTGTGTTGGTGGCAATTGTGTGATATAGGTATTGGTGGTGGCAATTGTGTTGATATAGGTATTGTGGTGGCAATTGTGCTGATATAGGTATTGGTGGTGGCAATTGTGTTAATATAGGTATTGGTGGTGGCAATTGTGCTGATATAGGTATTGGTGGTGGCAATTGTGTTATATAGGTATTGGTGGTGGCAATTGTGCTGATATAGGTATTGGTGGTGGCAATTGTGCTGATATAGGTATTGGTGGTGGCAATTGTGCTGATATAGGTATTGGTGGTGGCAATTGTGTTAATATAGGTATTGGTGGTGGCAATTGTGCTGATATAGGTATTGGTGGTGGCAATTGTGCTGATATAGGTATTGGTGGTGGCAATTGTGTTAATATAGGTATTGGTGGTGGCAATTGTGTTAATATAGGTATTGGTGGTGGCAATTGTGCTGATATAGGTATTGGTGGTGGCAATTGTGTTGATATAGGTATTGGTGGTTGCCATTGTGTTGATATAGGTATTGGTGATGGCAATTGTGCTGATATAGGTATTGGTGGTGGCAATTGTGCTGATATAGGTATTGATGGTGGCAATTGTGCTGATATAGGTATTGGTGGTGGCAATTGTGTCGATATAGGTATTGATGGTGGCAATTGTGCTGATATAGGTATTGGTGGTGGCAATTGTATCGATATAGGTATTGATGGTGGCAATTGTGCTGATATAGGTATTGGTGGTGGCAATTGTGTTGATATAGGTATTGGTGGTGGCAATTGTGTCGATATAGATATTGATGGTGGCAATTGTGCTGATATAGGTATTGGTGGTGGCAATTGTGTTGATATAGGTATTGGTGGTGGCAATTGTGTTGATATAGGTATGTGGTGGCAATTGTGCTGATATAGGTATTGTGGTGGCAATTGTGTTAATATAGGTATTGGTGGTGGCAATTGTGCTGATATAGGTATTGGTGGTGGCAATTGTGCTGATATAGGTATTGGTGGTGGCAATTGTGTTAATATAGGTATTGGTGGTGGCAATTGTGCTGATATAGGTATTGGTGGTGGCAATTGTGTTAATATAGGTATTGGTGGTGGCAATTGTGCTGATATAGGTATTGGTGGTGGCAATTGTGCTGATATAGGTATTGGTGGTGGCAATTGTGTTAATATAGGTATTGATGATGGCAATTGTGCTGATATAGGTATTGGTGGTGGCAATTGTGCTGATATAGGTATTGGTGGTGGCAATTGTGTTGATATAGGTATTGGTGGTGGCAATTGTGTTGATATAGGTATTGATGGTGGCAATTGTGCTGATATAGGTATTGGTGGTGGCAATTGTGTTAATATATGTATTGGTGGTGGCAATTGTGCTGATATAGGTATTGGTGGTGGCAATTGTGCTGATATAGGTATTGGTGGTGGCAATTGTGTTAATATAGGTATTGGTGGTGGCAATTGTGCTGATATAGGTATTGGTGGTGGCAATTGTGTTAATATAGGTATTGGGTGGTCAATTGTGCTGATATAGGTATTGGTGGTGGCAATTGTGCTGATATAGGTATTGGTGGGGGTGGCAATTGTGTTAATAGGTATTGGTGGTGGCAATTGTGCTGATATAGGTATTGGTGGTGCAATTGTGCTGATATAGGTATTGGTGGTGGGTGGCAATGGTTGTGTCATATAGGTATTGGTGGTGGCAATTGTGCTGATATAGGTATTGGTGTGGCAATTGTGTTAATATAGGTATTGGTGGTGGCAATTGTGCTGATATAGGTATTGGTGGTGGCAATTGTGCTGATATAGGTATTGGTGGTGGCAATTGTGTTAATATAGGTATTGTGTGGGCAATTGTGCTGATATAGGTATTGGTGGTGGCGATTGTGTTAATATAGGTATTGGTGATGGCAATTGTGCTGATATAGGTATTGGTGGTGGCAATTGTGTTGATATAGGTATTGATGGTTGTAATTGTGTTGATATAGGTATTGGTGTTGGCAATTGTGCTGATATAGGTATTGGTGGGGGCAATTGTGTTAATATAGGTATTGGTGGTGGCAATTGTGCTGATATAGGTATTGGTGGTGGCAATTGTGTTAATAAAGGTATTGGTGGTGGCAATTGTGCTGATATAGGTATTGGTGGTGGCAATTGTGTTGATATAGGTATTGGTCGTGGCAATTGTGCTGATATAGGTATTGGTGGTGGTAATTGTGTTGATATAGGTATTGGTGGTGGCAATTGTGCTGATATAGGTATTGGTGGTGGCAATTGTGTTAATATAGGTATTGGTGGTGGCAATTGTGCTGATATAGGTATTGGTGGTGGCAATTGTGTTAATATAGGTATTGGTGGTGGCAATTGTGCTGATATAGGTATTGGTGGTAGCAATTGTGTTGATATAGGTATTTGTGGTGGCAATTGTGTTAATATAGGTATTGGTGGTGGCAATTGTGCTGATATAGGTATTGTGGTGGCAATTGTGTGATATAGGTATTGGTGGTGGCAATTGTGTTGATATAGGTATTGGTGGTGGCAATTGTGCTGATATAGGTATTGATGGTGGCAATTGTGTTGATATAGGTATTGATGGTGGCAATTGTGCTGATATAGGTATTGGTGGTAGCAATTGTGTTGATATAGGTATTGGTGGTGGCAATTGTGTTGATATAGGTATTGATGGTGGCAATTGTGTTGATATAGGTATTGATGGTGGCAATTGTGTTGATATAGGTATTGGTGGTGGCAATTTTGATGATATGGTTATTGATGATGGCAATTGTGTTGATATAGGTATTGATGGTTGCAATTGTGTTGATATAGGTATTGGTGTTGGCAATTGTGCTGATATAGGTATTGATGGTGGCAATTGTGTTGATATAGGTATTGGTGGTGGCAATTGTGTTGATATAGGTATTGGTGGTGGCAATTGTGCTGATATAGGTATTGATGGTTGCAATTGTGTTGATATAGGTATTGGTGGTGGCAATTGTGCTGATATAGGTATTGATGGTGGCAATTGTGTTGATATAGGTATTGATGGTGGCAATAGTGTTGATATATGTATTGGTGGTGGCAATTGTGTTGATATAGTTATTGATGGTGGCAATAGTGTTGATATAGGTATTGATGGTGGCAATTGTGTTAATATAGGTATTGGTGGTGGCAATTGTGTTGATATAGTTATTGATGGTGGCAATAGTGTTGATATAGGTATTGATGGTGGCAATAGTGTTGATATATGTATTGGTGGTGGCAATAGTGTTGATATAGGTATTGATGGTGGCAATAGTGTTGATATAGGTATTGATTATGGCAATAGTGTTGATATATGTATTGGTGGTGGCAATTGTGTTGATATTGGTATTGATGGTGGCAATTGTGTTGATATAGGTATTCATACATAATGGCAACCATTTTGATATTGGTATTTATAATGCAGGTATTAATAATGACAATTGTGTTGATATTGAAGGAATAAATAGAGAAAACTGTCGATACGGGGAATGATAAAGATTAAACGGTTTGAATTTCGAACGATAATGGCAGCGATGTTGATAACGATAATGATGTTGGCAATAGCGTTGATATTGGAAATGTTATGGCAACGTTGTTGATATTGGTAATGATGACAGTGTTATGGTCAAAGAGAGATAATTATTATTTTATCTACTCCCCTAAAATGTTCAGAGTTATCTTCAACCTTAGGTCACGTGCCTAGGTAAGTCAGTGTCGAATAATGTGAATGTGTGGACATCCCTAGTGGTTGTGAAGGAGTTTTGTAGAATATAGCATTGAAAGATATATCATGTTGTATTAAATATTGTCCAGTTATGTATGTATAAAAAATTGAAATATAATTAAGCTTTTATAAAGCGAAATATCCACTAAACGTGCTTAGAGCGCTATACAAGGGGTCACTGGCCGACAGCAACACTTAATATGTAAGACGGCACATGACGCCGTTTCGGCGATAGTATAATATTTTCAGAAAGAGACAACTCTGTTAACGACCATGTACTCATTTCACACATGTGTTCGGTGAAAAGATGTAAGGATAGAGTCTTTCCCAAGGATTCAACTATGCGCTGAACGAGGATCGAACCCAGGATCTTCCGATCCGAACGGAGTGTCATGTCTGAAAACAAGATAGCTGCACTTATCGTATTATGACATCTATAATTGCTATAAACCGTTGTGATTCTCATTCTATTCAATTAAATTAACATGTTCATCCCATCTACTCCTATATTCCTTGGGTATGTTTACTGACGGATGTTGAGCCATCCTCTCTCTCTCTCTCTCTCTCTCTCTCATTCTCTCTCTCTATCTCTCTCTATCTCTCTCTCTATCTATATATCTATCTATCTATCTATCTATCTATCTATCTATCTATCTATCTATCTATCTATTTATCTATGAGCCATTAGAAGTCTATCTAGGGTTCCTTTTTATTTTACAAGCCCTAATTGTCTGGCAGCAGTGTTGATATTGGTATTGATTACGGCAACTGTGTTGATATTCGTGTTGGTGGCAACAGTGATTATATTGGTATTGATGGGGACAACTGTGTTGATATTGGTTTTGATGATGACAACACTGATGATATAGGAATTGATGGTGGCCAGAATGCTGATATTAGTATTGCCGGCAACACTGTTGATATTACTATTGATGGTGGCAACAAATTTATTATTGATATTGATGATGGCAACAGTGTCGATATTAATAATTATGATGGCAATAGTCTTGATATGGGTATTGTGGATGGCAACAGTATTATTATTGGTTTAGTGATGATATCGGGATTGATGACGGTAACAGTGATCATATTGTTATTGGTGATGGCAAGAGTGTTGAAATTGGTATTGAGGATGGCAGCAGTGATGATATTGGTGTTGATAATAATGTTCATAATTTCTCCAATGAAAACCAAATTCTTAGTATATAATTTAAAACAAAAGAAAAGTACAGTATAGCTATTGATATTGTGTATTGAATTTTAGAGTACCTAGTGATAATAGTGTTGATGCTTTTAAGCGTGTCATAAATGAAAGACTATACTTTATTGGTACTTACTCCCTGTTAGTCACATGTGGATAGGAGATAGAAACATCAAATATTAGACCTTTCAGTAAATATAGTTCATTATTTTTCTTTGTATCGGTTGTATAAAGACATAGAACTTGACCTGTTCTGCAGCGTAATATACACTCGACTTGCTCTAAACGTTACGAGGTGTCCCCAGTCACAAGCGTCACAGAAAACGTAGGACGAGACAAGACGCCAGTTAGTGAGTAAAGAGTCTTTTTCAAGGACTCAACTATGCGCTGAACGAGTAACAAACACAGGACTTTCCGAAACAAAAGCGAAAGTCATGCCCCAATACGACATATCCGCATAAGTCGTACTGATTATATGTTTATTTGTTTTAAAACGGTTGTATTTCTCTTTCTATTAAATTAAACTAACATGTCCATCCCTTGTACTCCCATATTCCTCATGTGTGTTCACTTGCGGAAATTGATCTGTCCTCTCTCTCTCTCTCTCTCTCTCTCTCTCTCTCAATCTCTCTCTCTCTTAATCTCTCTCTCTCTCAATTTCTCTCTCTCTCTCTTAATCTCTCTCTCTCTCTCTCTCTCTCTCTCTCTCTCTCTATATATATATATATATATATATATATATGTATATATATATATATATATATATATATATATATATATATATATATATATATATATATATATATATATATATATATATATGTCTTTTTTGTTTTATGACAATTCAGGTATCGTGTACCCTCTAACACCAACCCGTACCGGATAGCAATATTGGTACTGGTGATGGCAAAAGTGTTGGAATTGATGACAACAGGGATGATATTGGTATTGAATATGGCAATAGTGTTGATATCGGTATTGATGACGGTAACATTGATGATGATGATGATGGTATTGATGATGGCAACACTGTTGATATTGTTATTGATAATGGCAACAGTGATGGTATTGGTATTGATGATGACACCAGTGATGATATTGGTACTGATGATGGCAAGAATGCTGAAATTAGTATTGATGGCAACACTGTTGATATTGGCAGTTATGATATAGGTATTGTGGGTGGCAACGGTGTTATTAATAGTTCGAAGGAAACAAAATAATTGAAATACTAATAATAAATATAATAGTATTGCTATTGATATTGAGTACTGAATTCTGGCGTAACTATATATAGTAGTGTCGATGCTATTAAACGAAACCATAAGTTGATACTTACCGGCTATTAGTCACACATTGATAGGAGAAAGAAATAACAAAGTTTAGACCGTTTAGTAAATATGGTTAAAGTATTATTCGTTGTATCAATTATGTAGAGACACAAAAAACTTTTGAATAGCGCACTATACACCAAACGTGCTTAAAGTGTTTTACAAGGTGTCCCTTGTTATCAGCTTCACGTAACAAGTAGTATGAGACATGAAGCCAGTTAAGGAATACTACAATATTTTCAGACACAGATTACCTACTTATTTGACACCTAAGTACAGTGAGAGAATGTGAGTTAATATTCTTTCCCGAGGACTGCTATTTAATTTGTTTTTATTTTCTCATCTGAAAATTCATGTATTTTCTACCCTCTAAAACCAACCCGTACCAAATAGCAATATTGGTACTGATGATGACAAAAGTGTTGAAATTTATGTCAACAGGGATTAGATTGGTAATGAATATGGGGACAGTTTTGACACCGGAATTGATGATGTTGGTATTGATGATGGCAACAGTGTTGACATTTGTATTGTTTATGTGTGATCTCTATCCCTATCTATCTATCTATCTATCTATCTATCTATCTATCTATCTATCTATCTATCTATCTATCTATCTATCTATCTATCTATCTATCTATCTATCTATCTATCTATCTATCTATCTATTTATCTATCTATCTATCTATCTATCTATCTATTTATCTATCTATCTATATATTTATCTATCTCTCTCTCTCTAACTCTCTCTCTCTCTCTCTCTCTCTCTCTCTCTCCCTTTATATATATATATATATATATATATACATCTATCTATCTATCTCTATCTATCTATCTATCTATCTATTTCTCTCTCTCTCTCTCTCTCTCTATATATATATATATATATATATATATATATATATATATATATATATATATATATATATATATATATACTATCTATATTTCTATCTATCTATCTATCAATCTATCCATATATCAATCTATCTCTTCTTCTATCTATATATCTATCTGTCTATCTATCTATCTATTTATCTGTCTCAATCTCCACCTATCGATCTATTTATATTTTTATCTATCTCTATCCCTATTGAAATCTATCTACCTATCTTTCTATCTATCTATCTATCTATCTATCTATCTAGTATAAATTATTTCTATCTTTCTCTGCTTACTAAATTTTAATATTGTGAGCCGTGAGACATCATTGTAAGGTTCCTTTTAAATTTTAATTTCCTTTTAAATGTGTCTTCTTGTCTTATGACAATCTAGGTGTCTTGTACGCTCTACCAGCAACCCGTACCGGATAGCAATATTTATACTGCTATGGCAAATGTGTTGAAATTGATGACAACAGTTATAAAATTGGTGTCTAATGTGGCAACAGTGTTGATATTGGTATTGATGACGGTAACAGTGTTGATATTGATATTGATGACGGTAACAGTGTTGATATTGATATTGATTATTGATGGAAGCAACAATGTTGATGCTAGTATTGATGGTGACAACACTGTTGATGAATGTATTGATTACGGCAAGTTTTAATGTCGATTTCAATGGAAACAACATTGATACATATAATATAAAATATAACAGAATTGATATTGATATTGAGTATTGAATTTTGCGATAATCATATATATATATATATATATATATATATATATATATGTGTGTGTGTGTGTGTGTGTTTGTCGGTGCCATTAAACGTACCATAAATGAAATATTATAATTGATTGATACTTACCCTCTGTTAGTCACACATGGATACGAGAAAGAAACAACAAAATTGAGAACTTTCAGTAAATATAATAAAGGTATTGTTCTTTTTATCAAATGTATACTTACTTACTTAATCCTCTTCGGGCCTTGAGGCACATAGGGCATCCACCAAACATCTCCATTTCTTGCGATCGGCTGCTTTTGCGGTGGCTGTATTCCAGGACAGGCCTGCTTCCTTTAATTCTTTCTCCATGGTCCTTCGCCAGGTTTCTTTGGGTCTTCCCCGCTTTCTCTTCCCATCTGCTGTCCAGTACAAGGCTGTCTTGGGTAGTGACCCTTTTTCCATTCTGGCCACATGACCCAGCCAACGCCATCTTCTTCTTTTTATTTGGCTATCAATGCTAGTGCAGTCAGCTTTCTTTAATAGATCCACTGTTCTTATTTTTGTAGGCCAAAATAAATTAAAAATTCTTTTTAAACACTTGTTCTGAAAGGCTTCTAGTTTCTGTATTAAGGAGGATGTCATTTTCCAGCTTTCACTTCCATAAAGCAGTACACTTAAAACATTGCTCTTGTATATTTTCAGCTTTGTCTTTCTCATCATTTGCTTTGATTTCCAAAAGTTTTTCAGCATGCCGAAAGCCTGGTTTGCCTTTTGAATTCTGTGCTTGACATCGTGTTCTGCATTTCCGTCGTCTGCTATTTTGGATCCGAGGTAGGAGAACTCTGTTACCTCTTCAATTATATGTTCATCTATCCTAATTTCACTGTCATGTTTTGGATTCACCCTAATGTACACAGTCTTATCGAAATTTATTTTCAGTCCAATTTTCGAGGCGTTCTTGTGTAGTACATTTAGTTTCTCTGAGGCGTCTCTGTGTGTACTGGAAACTAACGCAATATCATCTGCGTAGTCTATATCTTCCAGAAAAGATGTCAGTGTCCAGCAAATGCCTCTCTTCTTACCATCAATTGTATTTTTCATGAGCCAGTCTAGAGCCAGAATAAACAGAAGCGGGGAGAGTATGCAGCCTTGTTTTACACCAGTTGTTACATTAAAGCTGTCTGTTAAATTATTACCACAGATCACTTGGCATTGGTAGTTGCTGTACATTGCTTTGATTAGGTTGACTATCTTCATCGGTATACCATAATGGCGGAGTATTTTCCACAGGGACTCTCTGTGTAAGCTGTCAAAGGCTTTTTCAAAATCGACAAAAATGGTGTAGAGGGGGCTGTTCCATTCAATGCTTTGCTCCAGGATTTGTCTCAGGGTAAAGATGTGGTCACTGCATGACTTCCCTTTTCTGAACCCTGCCTGCTCTTTTTTAAGAATGTTTTCAATGTGAGGTGTGATTCTTTTCAGAAGGATTCTATTAAAAATTTTGCTCGTTACGGACAGGAGTGTGATTCCACGCCAGTTAGCACAATTTCCTAGGTCTCCTTTCTTGGCTATTATCAAATGTATAAAAAGTAAAAAAAAGTGATCTGTTGTATAACGGAATATACACTAAACGTTCTCAAAGCGATTTAGACGGTGTCCCCTGTCATGAGCATCAATGAACGAGTAGAAAGAGACATGACGCCAGTTAGGGGTTATTACAATAATTTCCGACACAGACCAATCTGTTAACGGCCAGATACTCATTTCACACCTAAGTTGGGTGAGAGATTCTGAATGTAGATTTTTACCAAGACTTAACTATGCGATGAACGAGGCTCGAACCTAGGACCTTCCGATCGGAAAACTAATATCATACAACAAAACAACCTAACCCCACAAGTCGTATTGATTACGCGTTTAATTGTTTTAAAACCGTTGTGTCATTCTATATAAATAAATTGACATGTTCATCTCATCTAACCGAATATTCCTTAGGTGTGTTCACTTAAGAAAGTAGAGCCACCTACTCTCTCTCTCTCTCTCTCTCTCTCTCTCTCTCTTTCTCTCTCTCTCTCACACTCTCTCTTTGTGTACTAAGTTTTGATTCTGTGAGCCGTAAGACGTCATTCTAAGTTTCTTTTTTTATTATTTTACAGGCCTTTTAAATTTGTCTTTTTGTCTTATGACAATTCATGTGTCTTGTACGCTCTGACATCAACCTGTATCGAATTTCAATATGGCTACTAATTATGGCAAAAGTGTTGAAATTGATTACAACAGTGATAATATTGGTATCAAAATATAGCAACAGTGTTGATATTTATATTAATAATGGTTACAGTATTGATAGTGGTATTGATTATCACATGTGTTAATATAGTTTTTGATAAAAACAAATTAACAGATAGAGATAGTAATAAATACAGCAGTTTTGCTATTGATATTGTGTATTGTATGTATGAAAAACAAAAATTAAATTGAGCTTTCTTAAGACGCAGTATCAAATAAACGTGTTCAGAGCTCTTTACAAGACGTGACTGGCCAACAGCAACACTTAAGATGTAGAACGGGACATGAAGACGATATTTCAAATATTTTCAGACAGAGACCACGCTGTTTACGGCAAAGCACTCATTTTACAGATGCATTAGGTGAGAGAATGTGAGTAAAGATTCCTTCCCAAGGATTCAACTATGCATTGAACAGATCTCGAACTCAGAACCTTCCGATCCGTAAACGAGTGTCATACGACAAGACCATATCGCTGACAAGTCATATTAAATTACATGTTTAATTGTTATAAAACCGCTTTGATTCTCATTCTATTCAAATAGATTAACATGTTCATCCCATATATTCCTCTATTCCTTAGATGTGTTTACTTACGGAAGTTGAACCAACCCACTCTTTCTTTCTCTCTCTCTCTCTATCTCTCTCTCTCTCTCTCTATCTATCTCTCTCTCTCCTCTTTGCTTACCACATTTTGATAATTTGAGCCATGAGACATCTATCTAAATTTCCTGTTTATTTTACAGACCCTATTTTTCTGGCAACTGTGATGATATTGGTATTGATGAGGGCAATAATGCTTATATTAGTATTGATTGGGACAACTGTATTGATATTGGTAATCATGAGGGCAACTGTGTTGAGATTGGTATTGATGGTGGCAAGAATGCTGATATTGGTAATGATGACAACAGTGCTGATGATGGTATTGATGGTGGTAACTGTGTTGGTGTTGGTATTGTTGATTGCAACATGTTGTTGGCTTTGATGGAAATAAAATAATTGGTATAGATAAGTATAAATACAACAGTATGGCTCTTGATATTGGAATTTGAATTCCGGAATAGTTATAGATAAGATTGTCGGTCTCAATAAGCGTAAAATAAGTGAAAGACTATGATTGATTGATACTTACGTGCTGTTTGTCACACATGGATGGTAGAAAGTAACAATAAAATTCAGGAAATATAGTTAAATTATTATTTTTTGAATCAATTGTATTAAAACCAAAAAAAAAAAAACTTGATCTTTTGTATAACGCAATATACACTAACATACTCAAAGCGCTTTACAATGTGTCCCCCAATCATCAGCATCACTTAACAAGTAGGAAGATACATGACGCCAGTTAAGGGAAATTACAATATTTTCAGAAACATACAAAACTGTTAACGGCCATGTCCTCATTTTACACTTGAGTTCAGTAAGAGGATGTGAGTTAAGTTTATTTCACAAGGACCATTGCTTGCTGAACGAGGCTCGATCCCAGAAGCTTCCTGTCCGAAAACGAATGTCACACAACAAGACCGCATAGCCGCACTAATCTTATCAAATCGCATGTTTAATTGTTTTAAAAGCGTTGTGATTCTCTTTCTATTAACATCGATTAACGTGTTCATCCCATCTGCTCCTCTATTCCTTAGGTGTGTTCACTTACGGAAGTTGAGCCATCCACTATTCCTTCTGTCTATATCTTTCTGTCTATCTTTCTCTCTCTTTCTCTCTCTCTCTCTCTCTCTCTCTCTCTCTCTCTCTCTCTTTGTGCCTATCTATCTCTACCCATCGTTGCTTACCACATTTTGATATTGTGAGCCGTGAGACATCTATCTAAGGTTCATTTTTATTTTACAGATCCTATTTGTCTGGCAACAGTGATGATATTGGTATTGATTATGGCAACTGTGTTGATAATAGTGTTGAGGATAGCAAGAATACAAATGCGAATGTCATACGACAAGACGTCATAACTCACACATCATATTAATTACACGTTTGATTTTTTTTAAAAACCGTTGTGTATCTCATTCTATTAAATGAAATTGACATATTCATCCCGTCTCATCTTCTTCAATATTGTTTAGGTGTGTTCACTTACGGAAGTTCAACCATCTACTCTTTCTCTCTCTCTCTCTCTCTCTCTCTCCCTCTCTATTTCTGTATCTTTCTCTCTCTCTCTCTCTCTCTCTCTTTCTCTCTCTCTCTCCCTCTCTATTTCTGTATCTCTCTCTCTCTCTCTATTTCTGTATCTATCTATCTATCTATCTATCTATCTATCTATCTATCTATCTATCTATCTGTCTGTCTTTATATCTATTTCTCTCTCTCTCCCTCTCTCTCTCTCTCTCTCTCTCTCTCTCTCTCTTTGCTTACTAAGTTTTGATATTGTGAGTCGTAAAACATCATTTTAAGTTGTTGTTTTTAATTTTACAGGCCCTGTTTAATGTGTCTTTTGTCTTATGACAAATCATGTATCTTGTGCGCTCTAACATTAACCAGTATCAAATTTCAATATGGGTGCTGATGATGGCAAAAGTGTTGACATTGATGACAACAGTGATAATATTGGTATTGAATATAGCAACAGTGTTGATATTGGTATTGGTGACTGTAACAGTGTTGATATTTATATTAATAATGGTTACAGTATTGATAGTGGTATTGATTATCATATGTGTTAATATCGTTTTTGATAAAAACAAAATAATAGATAGAGACAATAATAAATACAACAGTATTGATGTTGGTATTGAGTATTGTATGTATGAAAAACAAAAATTATATTGAGCTTTTTTAAGACGCAGTATCAAATACGCGTGTTTAGAGCTATTTACAAGACGTGACTGGCCAACAGCAACACTTAAGATGTAGAACGGGACATGAAGACGATATATCAAATATTTTCAGACAGAGACCACGCTGTTTACGGCCAGGCACTCATTTTACAGATGCATTAGGTGAGAGAATGTGAGTAAAGATTCCTTCCCAAGGATTCAACTATGTGCTGAACAGATCTCGAACTCAGAACCTTCCGATCATAAACGAGTGTCATACCACAAGACCACATCGTCGCAAACGTCATATTAAATTACACGTTTATTTGTTAAAAAACCGTTGTGATTCTCATTCTTTTCAAATAGGTTAACATGTTCATCCCATCTTTTCCTCTATTCCTTAAATTTGTTCATAAACAGAATTGCTATTGATATTGAGTATTGAATTCTGGGGTAACTATGATTAATAGTGTCGGTGCAATTAGGTGTACCATAAAATAAACAACACAATTGATTAATACTTACCGGCTGTTAGTCACACGTGGATAGGAGAAGAAAACAAAAAAGATTAGACCTTTGACTAAATATAGTTAAAGTATGTTTCTTTGTATCAATTGTATCAAAATACAAAAAAAAAAACAAAAAAACTAGATATGTTGTATAGCGGAATATACACTAAACGTGATAAAAGCGTTTTACAATGTGTTCCAAGTCATGGACTTCACTGAACAAGTAGGACGAGACATGAAGCCTGTTAGGGGTTATTACATTATTATCCGAAAGAGACAAATCTGTTAGCGTCGATATACTCCTTTTCCATATGACTTAGGAGAAAGAATGTGAGTAAATATTTTTTTCCAACGACCCAAATAAGCGCTGAATGAGGCTGAAACCCAGGAACTTCTGATCCAAAAGCGAATGTCATACCACAAGACCTCATGACGCACAGATCGTATTAATTACACGTTTGATTATTTTAAATTAAATTAACATGTTCAGTCCAACTTCTTCAATATTCTTTAGGTGTGTTCACTTACTGAAGTTAAACCACCTTCTCTCTCTATCTCTCACACTCTCTCTCTGTCTCTCTCTCTCTCTCTCTCTCTCTCTCTCTCTGTGTGTGTGTGTGTGTGTGCCTATTTATCTCTACCCCTCGTTGCTTACCACATTTTGATGCTGTGAGCTTCGAGACATCTATCTAAGGTTCCTTTTTATTTTACAATCCTATTTGTCTGGCAACATTGATGATATTGGTATTGATTATGGCAACTGTGTTGATATTAGTGTTGAGGATAGCAAGAATCCAAAACCTAATGTCATACGACAAGACTTCATAACGCACTTATTCTTATCCTGTCCATGTCCTCACATCATCTAACCAAGTTCTTGCTAGCCTGCCTCTTCCTCTTTTCCCCTCAACTCTACCCTCAAGAATGTCCTTGTTGACAGTTTGATGGCGTCTTTGGTGTCCAAAATACCTTAGTTTTCTTGTTTTTATTACTTTCATTAGGGTCGGTCTGATATCAAGGATGTCACAGACTTCTTGATTTGTTTTCTTTTCTTTTCAACTGATTTTTCCAAGGCGACGGAAAGTCCACATTTCAAAGGCCTCAATTCTTTTCTCTATTTGTTTGTTCAAGGTCCATGTTTCTGAGCCGTAGAGAAGTGATGAGTGGACATAACATTTGAGTATTATTATTCTCGTTTTCATCTGCGTTTGTTGCGAAGTTAAAATGTTATTCAGTTGGCTGAACCTCGACTTAGCTATAGCAATCCTGTTTTTCACTTCCAGCTCATTCTTTCCGTTGTTTGTCATTGTCTGTCCAAGATATTTAAAATAATCTACTTGTTTGATGATTTGATTATTAGTTTGGACTTTTGCGGTTTTTTCAGGCTTCTTTGACATGACCATTACCTTTGTCTTTTGAACATTCATCTCTAGACCCTTTGCTGTACTGTTCAGGTTTACTTGATTTGCAAGGATCTGTAGATTTGTCTCGTTCGATGCCAACAATACTGTATCATCTGCATATCTCAGATTATTTATCCTCCTACCTCCAATAACAATACCTGGAATGTGCTCGGTTTTACGGAAGATAAACTCTGTGTACAGGTTAAATAGATATGGGGAGAGAATACATCCTTGACGAAATCCTCTTTTAATTGGCGTGAAAGATGACAGATCGTCCTGAATTCTGATGGCTGCTTTTTGATGGCAATATAGATTTGTGATTAGCCGTACATTTTTGCCATCAATGCCTGACTTTTCCAGACATGTCATTAATTATCCATGCTGTACCCTATCAAATGCTTTTGCGTAATCGATAAAGCATGCATAGATTTCTTTTTGATGATCAAGGTATTTTTGTGTGATATTATTTAAACAGAAAATTGCTTCTCTTGTCCCATTATTTTTTCTAAAGCCAAACTGTACATCGCCAACTTCATTATCGATGGTAGACTTGATTCTTTCTAGGATGATCTTCAATAATAATTTAGTTACATGGGGCATCAGACTTATTGTGCGGAAATCACAGCAAGTTCTCGCCTTTGCTTTTTTCGGTAGCGTGATGTAAATCGATTTGCAAGTTCGTCTGGAATATAGACTGTACTGTAAATACGATTACAGAGATCTGTTAGTTTCACAATTGAGAATTCTTTCAAAATTTTAGCATTTCTGTTACAATGCCATCTTCACCCTCAGTCTTGCCATCTTTCATATTTTTCAATGCATTTTCTATCTCACATGCGAGTATTGGAGGACCGTCAGTGTTGTTTGGCAAAGGTATTTGGGGCCTGTCATCATCAAATAACTCGCCAATGTATTGACGCCATCTTTCCTTTATATCCTCTTTCTCAAATAATATTTTACCATTCTTGTCTTTAATACAGTTATTGTTGTTAGTGGTGCGTTTTTTGCCCGAAATTTATCTTATTTCCTCATGGGCTGCTTTTCCATCTAGGCCAAATATTTCGATCATCCTGCATTTGTGGTTAAGCCAATTTTCTTTTGCTATGCGACATTTGTGTTGGATTTTCTTATTCAGCGCGTCATACTCTGGTTTGTTCTTCATTTGTTTACGTTCTGACATGAGATCCAAAATTTCTGGTGTCATCCATTGCTTTCTTGTTCTTTTCTCCTTCTTTGGAATATCCTTATTACCGAATTTTATGCTGTCTTTGAATATGTTCCATTTTATATAAATTTCTTTAATTTCATTTGCTTGTGAGAATTGTTCTTGTGATTCAATAAGTAGTTCATCATATCTGTTCGAAACAGAGACATTATATTTCTCCTGCAATTCTGATGACCATTTTAGACGATCGATGTCCAATTTTTCTAATATCTTTGTTTTTTTTAAATTTTCTTTAGCTTTAACGTTAGCTTTGCAATAAGTGGGGAATGGTCAGAATTGATATCAGCTCCCGGGTAAGTTTGGCATGATTTTACACTGTTGCGAAACCTTTTCCTGATCATAATGTAATATATTTGATTTCTACACCAGTCCCCTGGGCCTTTCCATTTGTATAATTTTCTCTTTGGTTTCTGGAAAAAGTTGTTGGTAACAATCAGCTCATTTTCAATGCGGAATTGAGCTAGTCTGTCTCCACGCTCGTTTCTAACCCCAAGTCCATATTGGCCAACCACATCACTCTCCTTCCCGTTCCCAATTTTAGCATTTAGGTCAAGCCCATGTCAATTAACACATCCGTTGATTTTACGTGTTTCAACATACTTTGTAATTCTTCGTAGTATATTTCAATGTCCTCATCCGAATAATCACTTGTGGGTGCAGATGTCTGGATGATTGACATGTCAAAAGGTCTGGCTCTCAATTTTATCATCATGTTTCTGGAACTTACAGAATATATACCTATAATATATTTGAGAATGTTAGCTTTCACCAGCACACCCACAGCATGTTGATGTTCACTACCTCCAGAATAGATAAATGTGTGAGTGTCTCTTTTTACAGTACCCTCTTCTGTTCATCTGTACTCAGACACTCCTAGGATGTCCACCTTCATCTCATCCGTCTCCTTAATCAAGTTGTCCAGTTTACCTAGTGTATATAATGTCCGGACATTCCATGTTCCAATGCGTAGACATTTCCCTGCATATTTCATACATACATTATCGGACTCCAATCCTCCCGCAGGCTTTTACTACTCCCTGAAGAGATTGTCTCTTCCTTGTTCATATTTACAACAGGTATCACACCCGCAGGGGGCTCAGGGGTACCTGTATAACTTCTATAAACTTTGGAGTGTAGGGCATGAGAGGGAGGAGTAGTATCTCACGGTGAAAGGCAGTCACGCTTCTTAGTGATCCTGAGAAATGGCTTAGTAACTTATTTGGTCTCCACCTCTTGTGTCTAACTCGTATATGGCTCCAAGTAACTGATGTGCACTCAGTGGCCACACCCCGGGCAACGGTTTTGACTGACCGGCTAAACTATACGAGGGAACCCAAAGGCTCTGCCGGAGGGTAAGGAGTCGTCTTTCCTTTATGTGCATGAAGACTGTTATGGCGGAGAGTGCAGATGATTCAGCAACATGGACAATGGACTTGATGGCGTTCCAGCAAGGTGTATGGCACACGTGGAGCGCGTCAAAGACGTTAAATGATTGCGGTCGGCCATCGAAGAAAGGATTGGGGCCCTACTATGTATTATCCCATTGTATTGAAATGAATCATAACGCACACATCGTATTAATTACACGTTTGATTTTTTTTAACCGTTGTGTATCTCATTCTATTAAATGAAATTGACATATTCATCGCATTTTCTTCAATATTCTTTTGGTGTGTTCACTTACTGAAGTTGAACCATCTACTCTTTCTCTCTTTCTCTCTCACTCTCTCTCTCTCTATCTCTCTATCAATCTCTCTCTCTCACTCTCTCTCTCTCTCTCTCTCTCTCTCTCTCTCTTTTCGTACTAAATTTTGATATCGTGAGCCGTAAGACATCATTCTAATTTTTTTTCTATTATTATAAAGGCCATTTTAATTTGTCTTTTTGTCTTAAGACAATTACTGATCTTGTACGCTCTAACATCAACTAGTATCAAATTCCAATATTGGTACTGGTGATGGCTAACGCGTTGAAATTGATGACAACAGTGATAATACTGGTATTGAATATAGCAACAGTGTTGATATTGGTATTGATGACTGTAACAGTGTTGATATTTATATGAATGATGGTTACAGTATTGATAGTGGTATTGATTATCACATGTTTTAATATCGTTTTTGATGGAAACAAAAATAATAGATAGAGATAATAATAAATACAACAGTATTGCTATTGATATTGAGTATTTTATGGATGAAAAACAAAAATTATATTGAGCTTTCTTTAGACGAAGTATCAAATAAACGTGTTCAGAGCTCTTTACAAGACGTGATTGGCCAACAGCAACACTCCACATTTAGAACGGGACATGATGCCGATATTTCAAATGTTTTCAGACATAGAACA
This sequence comes from Berghia stephanieae, assembly GCF_034508935.2. Classification (NCBI taxonomy): domain Eukaryota; kingdom Metazoa; phylum Mollusca; class Gastropoda; order Nudibranchia; family Aeolidiidae; genus Berghia; species Berghia stephanieae. The sequence continues at coordinate 524,268 of NC_088374.1, read as the reverse complement.
CGCTGTTTACGGCCAGGTACTCATTTGATAGATGCATTCGGTGAGAGAATGTGAGTAAAGATTTTTTCCCTAGGATCCAACTATTCGCTGAACTGATCTCGAACCCAAAACCTTCCGATCCTAAAACGGGTGTCATACCACAAGACAACATCGCTGACAAGTCAAATTAAATTACATGTTTAATTGTTAAAAAACCGTTGTGAATTTCATTCTATTCAAATAGACTAGCATGTTCATCCTATCTATTCCTCTATTCCTTAGATGTGTTCATACAACAGAATTGCTTTTGAAATAGAATATTGAATTCTGGGGTAACCATGGATTGTAGTGTCGGTGCCATTAAACGTACCATAAAATGAAGAATATGATTTATTGATACTTACATTCTGTAAGTCACACGTGGATAGGAGAAAGAAACAAAAAAAAAAAAAAATAAAAACTTTGGGTAAATATAGTTAAAGCAATTTTCTTTGTATCAGTTGTATCAAAATACAAAAAACTAGATTTGTTGTATAGCGGAAAATACACTAAACGTGATAAAAGCGTTTTACAAGGTGTCCCACGTCATGGACTTTAATGAACGAGTAGGACGAGACATGAAGCCAGTTAGGGGTTATTACAATATTATCCGAAAGAGACAAATCTGTTAGCGTCGATACTCCTTTTCCACATGACTTGGGAGAAAGAATGTGAATAAATATAATTTTCCAAGGCCCCAAATATGCGTTGAATGAGGCTGAAACCCAGGAACTTCTGAACCAAAAGCGAATGTTACACCACAAGACCTCATAACGCACAGATCGTTTTAATTACACGTTTGATTATTTTAAAAATTATCTAAAAATTATTTTAAAAATCTATCTCTATCCCTCTTTGCTTACCACATTTTGATATTGTTAGCCATTAGAAGTCTATCTAAAGATCCTTTTTATTTTACAGGTCCTAATTGTCTGGCAACAGTGATGATATTGGTATTGACGAGGGTAACTGTGTTGATATTGTTGTTGGTGGCAACAGTGAGTATATTGGTATTGATGAGGGAAACTGTGCTGATATTGGTGTTGGTGGCAACAGTGATTATATTGGTATTGATTATGGCAACTGTGTTGCTATTGGTGTTGGTGGCAACAGTGATGATATTGGTATTGATTACGGTAACTGTGTTGATATTGGTGTTGGTGGCAACAGTGATGATGTTGGTATTAATTATGGCAACTGTGTTGATATTAGTATTGAGGATAGCAAGAATGCGGATCTTAGTATTGATGGCAACAGTGGTGTTATTAGGATTGATGGGGACACCTGTGTTGATATTGCTATTGATGATGGCAAAAATGCTTATATTGATATTGATGACAACAGTGTTCATGTTAGTATTGATGGTAGTAACCATGTTGGAATTGGTAATTTTGATTACAAGAGTATTACTGGTTTTGATGGAAATACAATAATTGCTATATATAAGAATAAATATAACAGCATGGCTCTTGGTATCTGTTTTTGCATTCTGGAATTAATAAACAATAGTTGTTTCTTAGCCATTATCGGCATGAACAATCTAGAGATACAAATACATTCTGTGGTACCCCTTTAGACAAATCCTAAACAGTTTCACCTAGTTTCATAAAGGAGTTGATAAAAAAGCCCCCGTTAAATTTGGCCAGCTCTATCGATACATTATTACCATCCATTACATCAATCATATATATATATCCATACTGACTGGCAAAGTTCCATCGTGCTTTAAAAGTGCCCTCGTCACACCACTTCTGAAGAAACCATCACTGGACCACAATATATTAAACAATTATCGTCCAGTATCAAATTTACCTTTTTTATTAAAACTTTTGGAGAAGGTAGTTCTTACACAATTAACATCTCAACTTAAGAACAACAGTTTGGAACAAACCTTGTAGTCAGCCTACAAACATCAACACAGTACTGAAACGGCGCTTCTTAAAATCTTTAATGACTTGTTATATAATGCTGATGCTAACAATATCAATGTATTATGCCTTTTAGATCTTTCAGTTGCCTTTGACACAATTGACTATGACATTTTGTTAAGAAGACTAGAAAATACGTTCGGCATAAAAGAAATTGCCCTTAAATGGTTTACATCATATTTACAGGATCGATGTCAGACTGTCGTGGTGAATGGTGTTCAGTCAGAGCAAGTTTTAGTAAATTTTGGAGTGCCACAAGGCTCTGTTCTTGGCCCTGTCCTTTTTACTGTAAATATGCAGCCCCTTTCTAGTGTGATATCCAGATTCAATCTGAGTTATCATTTTTATGCAGATGATACGCAAATATATGATTCAGCACCCCTTAGTAATTTCTGTTGGTAACAACAAGATATGAAGTGAATAGAAAAGTGCCAGAAGACAATAGAGAATACAAATTTTTTTTTTTCCGCGGCGGTGGTGGGGTTTGAACCTGCGACCTTATTGGTACGACAACTCCGCCTGGCAGGTGAGAGCGTGGCTCTACCGTGTGAGCTATCCACGAACACAAAAATATTCGTTTCAAACTCAAAGTCATTACTAGATCCCTCTCTCACCCACTTCTTGAGACCGCCGATTCGTTCGTACACCACCATCGCGAATAATTTTGACCAGCAGTTAAGCTTAATAGCCAATATTCTCAACACAAACATATAACATAGAAACGATTGAGACATTGAGTATGCTCCGGTGTATGGGGTGAATTTTTAATTCAGAAAAGTGAGTGGAGCAGGCACTTATGTTGGTAACAACAAGATATGAAGTGAATAGAAAAGTGCCAGAAGACAATAGAGAATACAAATATTTTTTTTTTTCCGCGGCGGTGGTGGGGTTTGAACCTGCGACCTTATTGGTACGACAACTCCGCCTGGCAGGTGAGAGCGTGGCTCTACCGTGTGAGCTATCCACGAACACAAAAATATTCGTTTCAAACTCAAAGTCATTACTAGATCCCTCTCTCACCCACTTCTTGAGACCGCCGATTCGTTCGTACACCACCATCGCGAATAATTTTGACCAGCAGTTAAGCTTAATAGCCAATATTCTCAACACAAACATATAACATAGAAACGATTGAGACATTGAGTATGCTCCGGTGTATGGGTGAATTTTTAATTCAGAAAAGTGAGTGGAGCAGGCACTTATGTTGGTAACAACAAGATATGAAGTGAATAGAAAAGTGCCAGAAGACAATAGAGAATACAAATTTTTTTTTCCGCGGCGGTGGTGGGGTTTGAACCTGCGACCTTATTGGTACGACAACTCCGCCTGGCAGGTGAGAGCGTGGCTCTACCGTGTGAGCTATCCACGAACACAAAAATATTCGTTTCAAACTCAAAGTCATTACTAGATCCCTCTCTCACCACTTCTTGAGACCGCCGATTCGTTCGTACACCACCATCGCGAATAATTTTGACCAGCAGTTAAGCTTAATAGCCAATATTCTCAACACAAACATATAACATAGAAACGATTGAGACATTGAGTATGCTCCGGTGTATGGGGTGAATTTTTAATTCAGAAAAGTGAGTGGAGCAGGCACTTATGTTGGTAACAACAAGATATGAAGTGAATAGAAAAGTGCCAGAAGACAATAGAGAATACAAATTTTTTTTTTCCGCGGCGGTGGTGGGGTTTGAACCTGCGACCTTATTGGTACGACAACTCCGCCTGGCAGGTGAGAGCGTGGCTCTACCGTGTGAGCTATCCACGAACACAAAAATATTCGTTTCAAACTCAAAGTCATTACTAGATCCCTCTCTCACCCACTTCTTGAGACCGCCGATTCGTTCGTACACCACCATCGCGAATAATTTTGACCAGCAGTTAAGCTTAATAGCCAATATTCTCAACACAAACATATAACATAGAAACGATTGAGACATTGAGTATGCTCCGGTGTATGGGGTGAATTTTTAATTCAGAAAAGTGAGTGGAGCAGGCACCGGAGCATACTCAATGTCTCAATCGTTTCTATGTTATATGTTTGTGTTGAGAATATTGGCTATTAAGCTTAACTGCTGGTCAAAATTATTCGCGATGGTGGTGTACGAACGAATCGGCGGTCTCAAGAAGTGGGTGAGAGAGGGATCTAGTAATGACTTTGAGTTTGAAACGAATATTTTTGTGTTCGTGGATAGCTCACACGGTAGAGCCACGCTCTCACCTGCCAGGCGGAGTTGTCGTACCAATAAGGTCGCAGGTTCAAACCCCACCACCGCCGCGGAAAAAAAAAAAATTGTATTCTCTATTGTCTTCTGGCACTTTTCTATTCACTTCATATCTTGTTGTTACCAACATAAGTGCCTGCTCCACTCACTTTTCTGAATTAAAAATTCACCCATACACCGGAGCATACTCAATGTCTCAATCGTTTCTATGTTATATGTTTGTGTTGAGAATATTGGCTATTAAGCTTAACTGCTGGTCAAAATTATTCGCGATGGTGGTGTACGAACGAATCGGCGGTCTCAAGAAGTGGGTGAGAGAGGGATCTAGTAATGACTTTGAGTTTGAAACGAATATTTTTGTGTTCGTGGATAGCTCACACGGTAGAGCCACGCTCTCACCTGCCAGGCGGAGTTGTCGTACCAATAAGGTCGCAGGTTCAAACCCCACCACCGCCGCGGAAAAAAAAAAAAAAAAAAAAAAAAAAAAAAAAAAAAAAAAAAAAAAAAAAAAAAAAAAAAAAAAATTTGTATTCTCTATTGTCTTCTGGCACTTTTCTATTCACTTCATATCTTGTTGTTACCAACATAAGTGCCTGCTCCACTCACTTTTCTGAATTAAAAATTCACCCCATACACCGGAGCATACTCAATGTCTCAATCGTTTCTATGTTATATGTTTGTGTTGAGAATATTGGCTATTAAGCTTAACTGCTGGTCAAAATTATTCGCGATGGTGGTGTACGAACGAATCGGCGGTCTCAAGAAGTGGGTGAGAGAGGGATCTAGTAATGACTTTGAGTTTGAAACGAATATTTTTGTGTTCGTGGATAGCTCACACGGTAGAGCCACGCTCTCACCTGCCAGGCGGAGTTGTCGTACCAATAAGGTCGCAGGTTCAAACCCCACCACCGCCGCGGAAAAAAAAAATTTGTATTCTCTATTGTCTTCTGGCACTTTTCTATTCACTTCATATCTTGCCCTTAGTAATTTACAGTTCTTAATATAACGAATTACGAGCTGTTTTAATGAGATTAAATCTTTGATGTACCACAATAAGTTAATTTTATTAAATGATAGTAAAACTGAGATTTTAATGTGTGGAAGGCTGAGTATCCTTAAACAGGCAAATAAATCACTTTTTACTTTCGGAAATAGCACAATAGAATGTTCAAATAAAGCAAAAAACCTTGGCGTCATCATTGATCTGTCCATGACAAGCCACGTGAATAACACCATACAATCTATGTACATAGAAATGAAAAAAAAGCAAAATTCGTAATTTGATACCGAAGCATATCGCAGAAATTTTAATTAATTCCCTTGTTTTATCTAAATTGGACTATTGTAACTTTCTGTGGGCGAATTGAGCTAAAGACAAAATTAGAAAATTTCAGGTTGCTCAAAATAACGCAGACAGGCTCATTTTACGCAATAACAAAAAATACCCGTCAGCAACTCTTCTTCTCCGTGAGTTACATTGGCTTCCTGTGGAAAAAATGAGTTGCCTATAAGATTTGTACTGTTGTCTACAAATCCTTGAGCACGAACAGTCCCTCTTTCTAAACATATATGTCCCCAATAGAAACTTGAGGTCAAGCAATGACCAATCAATCCTTGTCAAACCTAAGCCATTGCGTAAAATAGATGAACAATCTTTTCAATTTTTGGCCCCTCATTTTTGGAAATCTCTCCCATCACACGTGAGATGCTCGGATTCGTTGACAACGTTCAAATCTTGCTTAAAGTTTTATCTTTTTACGTCATAATGTTGCAATATTATTTTCATATTTTGTTGTTGTAAAATTGAATTCGTATCACGTTTCATTCACACTTGTCTCACTGTAATATGTTTTGTTTTATATCACTGTAAATCGCGTAGAGCCTGTGACTACTGGGTAAAGCGCTATATAAATGCCATTTATTATTATTAAGCGTACCTAAAAAGAAAGAATATAAATGATTGATACTTACAAACTGTTACTCAGACATGGATAGGAGAAAGAAATAACAATGATTATACCTTTCAGTAAATATAATTAAAGTATCAATTGTATCAAAATACAAAAAAAAATAGATGTGTTGTATAGCGGAATATACACTAAACGTGATAAAAGCGTTTCACAAGGTGTCCCACGTCATGGACTTTAATGAACGAGAAGGACGAGACATGAAGCCAGTTAGGGGTTATTACAATATTATCCGAAAGAGACAAATCTGTTAGCGTCGATACTCCTTTTTCACATGACTTGGGAGAAAGAATGTGAATAAATATATTTTTCCAAGGCCCCACATATGCGTTGAATGAGGCTGAAACCGAGGAACTTCTGAACCAAAAGCGAATGTCACACCACAAGACCACATAACGCACAGATCGTTTTAATTACACGTTTGATTATTTTAAAAATCAAATTAACATCTATCTTAAGTTTTTTGTTTTTTTTTTACATCCCCTATCTGTCTGGCAACTGTGATGATATTGGTATAGATTGAGGCAACTGTGTTCATATTGGTTTTGAGGATATCAAGAATGCTGATAATATTAGTATTGATGGCAACAGTGGTGTTACTTGTATTGATGGGGGAAACTGTCTTGAGATTGGTATTGATGATGGCAAGAATGCTGATGTTGGTATTGATGACAACATTGTTGATGTTAGTATTGATGGTAGTAACCGTGTTGGACTTAGTATGTTTAATTACAAGAGTATTACTGGTTTTGATGGAATAAAAATAATTGTTATATATAAGAATAAATATAACAGCATGGCTCTTGATATTTGGTTTTGAATTCTGGAATAAATACAGATAGTAGTTTCTTTGCCATTAAGCGTGCCTAAAAAGAAATAGTATGATCTATTGATGCTTACCGGCTGTTAGTCACACGTGGATAGGAGAAAGAAATAACACAGATTAGACCTTTGAGTTATTATATTTAAAATATTTTTATCTCTATCAATTGTATAAAAAACATTACAAAAT
>NC_088374.1:509887-517017 GCF_034508935.2 Berghia stephanieae | reverse complement strand
TGTCACAGTAAAGATTGTTCACAATTATCTTATTAAATTTTATTTTATTAAGAACTGAATTCATCTCACTCCAGTTATATATTCGGTAGGCTTAGATAAACTTTACCTTCTAATATTAGATCGTCTTTCCTTTTATAGCCTTCCCTCGAATTAATTTCTAATTAGTGAATACTTTTCGTTCTACATTCTGTCACGTAGCCACTTATTATAAAAGCTGATAGGTCTAACATTTGACACTCACTTTCTCTCCACAATCTATGCCGGACGGCCAGTCACTCTATTCCTATATATATATTGTAAGATTTTTATCTTTTGGGACTTTGTAGATATTATATCTACACCATTAAGACGCCGGAGCTTTTAACTTTGATTGTATAATCTTCAAGGATCAAACCCAAGCCCGCTGTACTACACTATAACCTCTTACCAATTGCCTGGAAGTGGAATTTTACGAGTCCAATCCTGTTATCAGAGGAATAGATCATCCAAGCCCATCAACTGCCTGGAAACGTAAACTTACGAACCTGAGATATTATCATAAGTTACGTAAAATATTCATATCTCTATTTGTAACTGCCACGATCACTGTTTATCTCTTTTAATTAAATTTCATCATTATTTTTATTTCATTGTAAACAAATCGTTAATTGTTTTTCATTTATAGTAACTAGTAAATTCTGGGGCCTCATTCTACATATATCTTTATGCATAGTCGAGTAGCTCTTTACTCACTTGAGACCATGACATTTTGGAGGGGACACATATAAAGAATTGAATTTATTTAGTTACTTATATCTATTTCATCTAACTTTAAAGTTTAAATTGTAAAACTCTTAATTGCCCCACTTGATCATATTTTAATTGAACTCCCTATTTACAGGATTAATTTTTTTCTTTTTTTCATTTCTTCATTTAAATGGAATAGCAATTTATCCATTCATTCTTTCATTCAAATTGAATAGCATTTTATTGATTCATTCCTTCATTCATTTATTCATTTATAAATTATTCATTCATTCATTGTTCATTCATTTATTCATTCATTCATTCATCATTCTTTCATCCATTCATTCGTTTATTCACTCATTTATCCAATCATTCATACATTTATTCCTCCCTTCATTCTTTCATTCATACATTATCCATTCATTCATTCATCTATTCACTCAGTTTTTCATTCATTCATTCATTCCTTGTCCACTTTGTTATTATATCACTCATTTCATTTTGTTGTTTGCCTCATTCATGAATTGTTTTCAATATGTTTACATTCCATAACGATTCATTCACCTGTCATCCAATCACTCAGTGTTGTGAACACATTTTGTAACTATTGTAAATCTTACGATATTTTATTGTTTTGTATTTCAGACATCACTGTTAAACACTCTTCAATGCCTAATTACAATTGTTGAACAACCATTGAACAAGAGAGAGGTCCCAGCCACGAACTGAGTTGGTAAATATATCCTTCATTATTCTCTTTTACATGAGTTGGGCATCACATAGTAACTATAGACATCGTGATTTGTTTTGCATAGTGATTTGTTTTAAATGCATTTTTGGCATATACTGTTACCGAAAACCACTTATATATTATGTTCTGAAAAGTGAGTCTTTAAAAACTAAATAATAATAAAAGGAGTCTACTAGCCGTCGTGTTATATTTAGTGATAGATAACTTGGGATTATTTTGGCATCCTATTATTGTTATCACACTCTAGTATATTAGCGTCATTGCGAATAATTGTACACAAACTAACGACGAGTCACACACATTGGTGATACATTTTTCGTAGTAACATAGTTTAGAGTACACGCGATTGACACATTGTTATTGACACAAGTCATAATAACTCCGCATTGTATTGACACATTGCTTTATAAGATATAACGATAAAAGGCATCAAATTCAACATACATAATAAGTTGAAATAAGAGAGAGATTTCTAAAAATAGAACAGTTCATTCCAGTAAGTGTAAATAAATAAAACAGTCAGTAACAGTATCCTGTCAATATAATATATATAAAACATCGTAACTAATTTATTACAACATGGAAGCATATAAAAGATACTTAAGTCTCGCAAAGGACTTAGAAATACCCCAGGAAAGAATATTTTCATGGTGCGAAGAGAAAGTAAAAGAAGAAAAAGAACATGAAGAAAGAATTCGTAGAGAAGAAAATGAAGAAAGAATTCGTAGAGAAGAAAATGAAGAAAGAATCGTAGAGAAGAAAATGAAGAAAGAATTCGTAGAGAAGAAATGAAGAAAGAATTCGTAGATGAAGAAAATGAAGAAAAATTCGTAGAGAAGAAAAAGAACACGAAGAAAGAATACGTAGAGAAGAACGAGAAGAAAGAGTCCAGAAAGGAACTAAAAAGACAAATAGCTTTAGCAGAAGAAGAAACCAAAAGGACCCAAATGATGCTGGAAATTGAAAAAACAAAAACCGGTCATGAAAGAAAACATAATAATAGTGATGAATTTTCGTGAAACTTCCACGCATGCCAACATACGATGAACGCTCAGACTGTCTAGAATCCTTCTTACACCGATTCGAAGTTCAGGCTAAAGGTTATCGTTGGCCAGAAAGCAAATGGGCCACAGCCTTGATTAACTGCTTATCTGGAGAACCGCTAAAAGTTTTCTATACCTTAACAACTGAAGATGCAGATGATTATGGTAAAATTAAAGACGCTCTACTAAAAAGATTTAGATTAACGGAAGATGGTTACCAGGAAAGGTTTCACACTGCAAAACCGGAAAGTGGAGAAGACTTTAATACATTCGTGAACCGAATTACTCAATTTCTAAATCGGTGGCTTGAGTTGGCAAACGTAAAACAAGACGACTTTGCAGGCCTTTACTATCTCACGCTGAAGAATCGAATCTATCAAGCTTGCAACCCAGATTTAGTCGCATTCTTTAAAGAGAGAAAGCCAGAAAACTTGGACAAATTAAAAATCTACGCAGAAAACTTTAACAGCGCACATCCATTGACACCCTTAGCAGAACATTGAAGGAACCATACTACGCTGCCGCTGCTCAGAGTCCATGTACACCTAAAGTTCAATACTCAAATAGAACGAGCCGATCAATCACTCGGAACACGCAAGTGAAACAGGATGACCATAGTAACAAACCATGGAACAAACAGTTCAATAGAGACCATAGCCGACCCTATCAAAACAAAACAAGAAATAGCACTGACAATAATACTGAGTATAAGAAAACCAACAAACCTATAATTAAATGTCAATATTGTGGAATGAAAGGCCACACAGCAGACAAATGTTACAAAATCGTGGGATATCCAAAAGAAACTGCAAACGCATCACTCCAAACAGGTGTAAACAACCAGACACGAGTAATGTCAGGAGAAAATATAAATGTGTATTGCGTGAAAGGTATGTCACTTTTAACACAAACTCACAAATCAGGATCGCTATTTTTTTGTGAAGGCAAAGCTAATGGAACTGATTGCAAAATATTGAGAGACACAGGATGCAGTACAGTAGGAATAAAAGCATCTTTGATCAATGACGAAGACAAAACTGGAAAAACGGTACAATGCATCACATTCAGTGGCACAGTCGAAACCTTTGAAACAGCTAATGTGTACATAGAAACCCCATACTATACAGGAATAGTGGAATGCTGTATACTTCCCAACCCCGTCGCTGATGTTATTGTTGGCAATATAAAAGGTCTTAAAGACAACCCAACAGATGTAAAAGATTGGTCATTAACCCAAGAAACAGCTTGTCTAGCAGAAACAAGAAAGATGACTAAGACAACAGAGAAGCCAATGACTATTTCTCTAGAACCACAACAATTTGACAGGAACACGTTCATTGAAGAACAGAAAAAGGACCCACTTTAACTTCATATTTCAATATCGCAAACAAAGGGACGAAATCAAAAGTTGAATACATCATTGAAAAAGATATTCTGTTCAGGTTACATAGGAAAAGAAACAAAATAGCTAAACAACTGGTCACGCCGGTATTTACAGAAACACAAATCCTTGGAATAGCGCACGATTCAATAACTTCTGGACATCTTGGGAGCTCTTCCACATTGAAGAGAATATCCGAGAATTTCACATGGCCTGGAATTACTAAAGACGTCCGAGAATATGTGAAATCTTGTGACACATGCCAAAGAAGAGTCGCAAAAGGCAGAATACCGAGATTGCCATTAGAGACAACCCCAGTTATTGAAAAAGTTTTTCAAAAAGTTGCAATTGACATTATAGGCCCTTTAACAAAATCAGATAGAAACCATACACACATACTAACACTAGTCGATTACGCAACCAGGTGGCCAGAAGCGATAGCATTGAAATCAACTACATCGGATCACATAGCTGAAGCATTGATGACAATTTTTACTAGAATAGGCATACCAAATGAGATACTGTCGGACAATGGACCCAATTTACATCACATATGATGCATGAAACCATGAAACTCATGGGAATCCAACACTCATTCACAACTCCCTACCACCCCCAAGCAAATGGTCTTTGTGAAAGATTTAATGGCACTCTAAAGAATATGTTAAGAAAAGTGTCAGCAGAAAAACCAGATGATTGGGACAGATACTTACCAGCAATCCTATTTGCATATAGAGAAATACCCCAAGAATCTACAGGCTACTCCCCATTTGAGTTGATGTATGGACGATCACCTCGCGGCCCGATCAATATAGTAGCCGACATTTGTAAAGGGAATGAGGAGGACAATAACGAAATTATGTTTGCTTACGAATATGTAAGAAACCTGAAAGACAGAATAGAGGACACATGTAAGCTAGCACAGGAATCCGTCACTAAAAAAGCAGAGAAATACAAGAATACTCCGATAGAAAAAGCAAGTCAAGAAAATTTGAGATTGGTGACAAAGTACTAATACTCTTACCCGATGACTCGAGTAAACTTTTAGCTACATGGAAAGGACCATTCAAAATAACAGCAGTAAAATCTAATGTTAATTACGAGATTAAAATTAACAACACAACAAAGACATTCCATGCAAATATGCTAAAAAAGTATTTTGATAGAGACACAGTGTCGCAACCTATGTTTACTAATATCGAAGCTTCAAATGCAGGATTAATCATACCGTTGTCATGGGACACAGACACCCGAGACAGAAAAACAAACAAAAATCGCACAATTGCAACACCTAAGACAAAAAAAGAAGTACGCAAAGTACTTGGGCTCCTAAATTTTTACAGGAAATACATTTACAACTTCGCGCACATCGCGAACACCGCTAACAAATCTGACAAAGAATGGTCACCGAACAAAATTGTTTGGACAGAAGCGTGTCAGAATAGCTTTAACCAATTAAAGGCATTACTCTGTTCAGAACCAATTCTTAAATTACCCGACATGTCAAAAGAATTTGTTGTAGAACTGACGCGTCTGATAAGGGCATCGCAGGTGTACTATTACAGGAACATGAGGGAACTCTAATGCCTTGCTTATATGCAAGCAGAAAATTATTGGACAGAGAATCACGATACTCTGTAATAGAGCGTGAAGGACTGGCCATCGTCTTTGCTTTAAAGACATTCAGCAGATATCTACTGCTAAAAGAGTTTGTGGTCGAAACGGACCATAAACCACTCACGTACATAAGAAATAACAAAATGAATAATAGTAGAGTACTAAGGTGGAGTCTATTTTTGCAAAATTACACTTTCAGTTTCTCTCACATACCAGGTTGTGAAAATATTCACGCCGACCTACTTTCTCGATTAGTGTAATGACGTGAAAAGGGTATAACTTAACCTCCCATGCATACTGTTAGTTACCTCGCAAACTATGCCAAATCAGAACACACAAATTCGATAATTTTATTTGTAAACATGATGACCCAACTTAATGTAACATTGAGTATTGTTTGGATATATATACCATACCCATTCATGATTTGGGAAATCTTCTCTTTATCTATTATTGTTATGAATTTTCACTCATTTATGATTAATAATTGAAATGTCAATATTCCATTTACATTTTCATTCATTTCATTCAGTAAATTACCTTCATATCATCGACTTAAACCATGCTTCATTGCCATCAATATTGTTTATCACAATGATTTGTAATCACATTGCCATCATGTTGTTCATCACAATGATTTGTAATCACAATCTTTCATTGTTATTGTCACCCATTCATATACCTACGTTAATATAAACATTTCCATGTCTAGTTAATAAATAATTTAATTGTAGCACAAATCATAACAATGGATTAATGCTAGAGTATCATGATAGTAAATTTACTTCCGTTTGTAAAATCTATCTTTCCCATAATGGTTAAAGAGTATATTTTAAACGTGGGTGGGGGTGTCACAGTAAAGATTGTTCACAATTATCTTATTAAATTTTATTTTATTAAGAACTGAATTCATCTCACTCCAGTTATATTTCGGTAGGCTTAGATAAACTTTACCTTCTAATATTAGATCGTCTTTCCTTTTATAGCCTTCCCTCGAATTAATTTCTAATTAGTGAATACTTTTCGTTCTACATTCTGTCACGTAGCCACTTATTATAAAAGCTGATAGGTCTAACATTTGACACTCACTTTCTCTCCACAATCTATGCCGGACGGCCAGTCACTCTATTCCTATATATATATTGTAAGATTTTTATCTTTTGGGACTTTGTAGATATTATATCTACACCATTAAGACGCCGGAGCTTTTAACTTTGATTGTATAATCTTCAAGGATCAAACCCAAGTCCGCTGTACTACACTATAACCTCTTACCAATTGCCTGGAAGTGGAATTTTACGAGTCCAATCCTGTTATCAGAGGAATAGATCATCCAAGCCCATCAACTGCCTGGAAACGTAAACTTACGAACCTGAGATATTATCATAAGTTACGTAAAATATTCATATCTCTATTTGTAACTGCCACGATCACTGTTTATCTCTTTTAATTAAATTTCATCATTATTTTTATTTCATTGTAAACAAATCGTTAATTGTTTTTCATTTATAGTAACTAGTAAATTCTGGGGCCTCATTCTACATATATCTTTATGCATAGTCGAGTAGCTCTTTACTCACTTGAGACCATGACATATACCCATAATCAACAG
>NC_088374.1:499887-502387 GCF_034508935.2 Berghia stephanieae | reverse complement strand
CTCTCTCTCTCTCTTTTTCCTCTCCATTTCCCTCTCTCTTACCCATCCTCTCTCTCTATATCTCTCTCTTTCCACCTCTATCTCTCTCTCTTTCCCTCTGTATCTATGTCTTTTTCCCCTCTCTTTTTCCCCCTCTCTTTCCCTCTCTCTCTCTCTCTCTCTCTCTCTCTAGCTCTCTCTTGTCTATCTCTCTTTCCCTCTCTCCCCTCCCCCCTCTCTCTCTTTCCCTATCTCTCTCTCTATCTCTCTTTCCATCTCTATCTCTCCCTTTACCTCTCTATCTCTCTCTTTTTTTCTCTCTCTCTCTTTCCCTCTCTTTTCCTCTCTCTCTCTATCTCTCCTTCTCTCTCTCTCTTTCCGTCTCTCTTCTCCCCCTCCTCTCTCTCTCTCTTCTCTCTCTCTCTTTTGCCCCCCTCTCTCTCTCTCTCTCCCTTTCCCTCTCTCTCCCCCCCCTCTCTCTCTCTCTTACATTCTCTCACTGTCTCTTTCTCTGCGCACTCTCTCTCTCTCTCTGCGCACTCTCTCTCTCTCTCTATCTCTCTTTCTTTTTTTCTTTCTCTCTCTTTCATTCTTTCTCTTTCTCTCGACCACTTAAAAAAATAATCTAAATTGACAATAGAACTGTATCTATTTTGGGTAAATCGTCAGAGTAGACAAAAGTGTGAAAAACGTAATGAAGAAAGACTCTATTCAAACAAGGAATGTTTTTCTTAGGTTTTCTTTTTTTCACTGTAAGCCATGAAACAATTTTTGTTCATCTCTTTCTCTCCCTTCATAATGACTAAAAGGGCGTTACAAAAAACAAGGGCTCATCATACATAGACTAATAAATACAGGAACATTGTCACAATTTAAAACTTTTGACGTCATACAGCTCTCGTTATTGTTTTCAATTAACCCATTTCATGAGTAGTCCTGAATAAATTGTTTTCATGAGAATATCATGTGCGTTTAAGGTTACACACAGCTCTGTGTGTTGTAACGTTATATCCGGCTGTCGACATATTTGAGTTTTTTTGTTTGGATAAACGCACAGCATCAATATAATATTCAAACGTCATCAAGTATAGTGTCCTTAGATAATTTCAATATCACTGGCTGGTGGTGGTGGGTAACAGATGTCCATGACGCACAGAAATCACAAAAAAGATAACAATGTTTTGTCTCTAAAAATGGATAGTGGTCACAATAGATATTTCACGCTTCACCAACACAAATTTACACAATCTATAAACGGCTATACAGCATACATCGGTGTGTCGTATTTCTTTTAACAAATATTCTTTCCCAGAGTTTTTAAAAACTTCAACATTGGAATAATTAAAATTGTCCAAATCATCAAATACGAGATTTTTTCACAAATCTGTCGCTTATCACAATTGGCAATTGAGGACTCATCGAAAGTCATGTGTATTTGAGGTTTTGAAAAATCGGGCAAAAATGAAATGAACATCTTTTGTCAGTGTCTGGCAGATGGGGCCTGAAACGAGAATATTCCGATTTACATTCAAATCTCATGACAAATTAAATTTTTAGCTTGATTCAAATAAACTATATGAGCTTGTACGGGATCGTTTTGTTAGCGCAATGCCCACTAAATGTGCTTAAAGATTTTTATATTGGTCCCAAGCCAACGACAACGTTTAACATGAAGAACAAGATCTGTCAGGCGCGATTAATTATGTTTTCACAATGATACATCGCTGAAACAGGCCAGATCTTACGCATGAGTGAGGTGAGGAAAAAGCTATCCAAGTATTCAAATTTTTGCTATTCACAGAAAAAAAAATGGAAACAGGAATCAAAAAGAAAAAAAAATAATTTATGCATTTTTATAAAGACATATTTACTTAACGTGCTCAAGGAACTATAAAAAAGGTCCCAAGACAATAGCAACACTTAAAATGTAGCACAAGACAAGACTTCTGTTAGGCGATATTACATTTTCCTCGTCAGAGACAACGCTGGTAACGGCCAGGTACTCATTTGATACCTGTTTATGGTGGGAGAATGTAAGTAATGGACTTTTTCACGGACTCGATTATGCTCTGCTGTGTCATAAGACAATCGTTAATAAATATGGTTGTACTGTACGTAGCGTGTCCATCGTGCACTCTTTAATGTCTCAGGCAACTTCTTACCAAGTTTAAAGGAGTGTATGTCCCCTCGAGGGATTGAATTCGTCCAAACCGATTTCCATCTCCTAAATGCATCTCTGATCGTAGTCAGGGAAGCTGCGTACGAGGGTTGCCGGGACATATTTCGGCTCAAAAAGGGGGCACCGTCAATAATGCGATTCAGAGGAGTATCCTCATTCTCTCTTTCTTCGACCTTTTTGAGCCAGTTTACCATAATCATTTCCCTTCGGACATCGGAGTGCTGGCTTAGTGCCGTTATCGGGTCCCATTCTCTAGGAGTTTTTGCTCGCGTTCCTGACACTATGTGCATTGACTTGCGAAGTTTAACATCTAGCTTCTCAACGTTTCTGCTTCTACCCCAC
>NC_088374.1:487482-489982 GCF_034508935.2 Berghia stephanieae | reverse complement strand
TGCGATTAATTATTTTTTGACAATGATACAATGCTGTAACAGGCCAGATCTTACGCCTGAGTGAGGTCAGGGAAAAGCTATCCGAGTATTTAAATTTTTGCTATTCACAGAAAAAAATGGAAACAGGAATCAAAAAGAAAAAAAATAATTTATGCATTTTTATAAAGACATATTTACTTAACGTACTCAAGGAACTATAAAAAAGGTCCCAAGACAATAGCAACACTTAAAATGTAGCACAAGACAAGACTTCTGTTAGGCGATATTACATTTTTCCTCGTCAGAGACAACGCTGGTAACGGCCAGGTACTCATTTGATACCTGTTTATGGTGGGAGAATGTAAGTAATGGACTTTTTCACGGACTCGATTATGCTCTGCTGTGTCATAAGACAATCGTTATTAAATATGGTGGTGCTGTACGTAGCGTGTCCATCGTGCACTCTTTAATGTCTCAGGCAACTTCTCACCAAGTTTAAAGGAGTGTATGTCCCCTCGAGGGATTGAATTCGTCCAAACCGATTTCCATCTCGTAAATGTATCTCTGATCGTAGTCAGGGAAGCTTCGTACGAGGGTTGCCGGGACATATTTCGGGGGCACCGTCAATAATGCGCTTCAGAGGGGTATCCTCATTCTCTCTCTCTTTGACCTTTTTGAGCCAGTTGACCATAATCATTTCCCTTCGGACATCGGAGTGCTGGCTTAGTGCCGTTGTCGGGTCCCATTCTCTATGAGTTTTTGCTAGCGTTCCTGACATTATGTGCATTGACTTGCGAAGTTTAACTTCTAGCTTCTCAACGTTTCTGCTTCTACGCCACACTGGAGCGCAATACTCCGCGGTGGAATAGCATAGTATCAGGGCGGACATTCTCAGGAGCGCTTGTTGAGCGCCCCAAGTTGATCCCGTCAGCTTCCTCAGAAGACTGGTGCGTTTCTCTCTATTCCGGGCAACTCCTTCCAGATGCACCCGATAGGTATGGCTGCGATCCGATTTATTGTGTGACTTAATAGGTCAAATAATGCGAATTAAAACCCCCTCCCCCCAAAAAAGACGAAAAACAAAAACAAAACAAACTATTTTTGCCTTGTTATCGATATCTTGACAATAAGTCATCAAGTTAGAAAATGGTCTATCTTCCCACATTGCACTGCTCATATTATGTATTCAATACGTATTACCCACGCACACGCAACCCTTCCCCCTCCACATTGCACTGCTCACATTATGTATTCCATACGTATTACCCACGCACACGCAACCCTTCCCCCTCCACATTGCACTGCTCACATTATGTATTCAATACGTATTACCTACGCAGAAGCAACCCTTCCCCCCCCCCCCCCCCCCACCCCTCCCCCGTCACATGCAAGTCCAAACCGGGATACAGGTGATTTCTATTTATAGATTATCAACATTTTCTCTCTCTCTCTCCCCCTCTCTCTCTCTCTCTCTCTCTCTCTCTCTCTCTCTCTCTCTTCTTTATTTTTACACACACAGACTAATTCCCCCCACACACTAAATGTCAGATCATCAGAGTTCATCGTGGCCAATTTCAAAATCATCCAGTTACACCCTTATGTAAAACAGCACTCTGAATGCCTTGTAAACTCATCTTTTTCATTTAAAAAAGGATCGCCTCTATTAGAAAAAAGTAGCTTGTGAAAAAGTAAAAAAGATATATATTTTTTTAAAAGCCCTATTCTAATGGTGGCCAATATCAGCCAAATTGGCCATGACTATGACCATCTGGCAGCCCTGCAAGTAGCGATGTCAACTTTCCGAGCCGTTTCGAATGGTCAAGCCACAGAATAATTAGAGGGTCTGTGGGTCAATCCATGCTAAATTCGTTGTCGCCACCGTCAGCTCACGAGAGACCTTGTCTACTTCACAGTGCGGACATGACCGTCTGAGATACTGTCCTTTTGTTGGTTAAAGATACTGCTTAAATAGGATACTGTTTCAAGCAAAATTTTTAATTGCCTCTAATTTCAAAAATACTTGAGATATGGTCAAACAATTGCGCAATTTTTTTCACAGTAATGTTTTTCATTAAAAAGAGCAGAACAAAAATGGTGTTTTTGTAACTATAATGTTAAAGATCAACGCACATTCTGCCACCTCTTCCGACTACCTAACTGATCAGAGTTCTACTATATAAGTTAAGGTATAGCTCTGTGGTTTGTATCGAACTGAGGTTTAATTGTTCAATTATTTATTGATGTCGGTGAAACTTGAAGAATATTTCGTTTAATTAAGATATTTTATGTAGAAGTATCTTACTTATTGAGGAGCATATAAAGTCACATCTTGTCGGCAATTCAACACCTCTCATTCCCTCGGGTTCACTCCCCATTGGTTTCCATCCCCAATAGTCCAGGTTAACTCACCATTCGAGTCCATATCCAGTGGTCTCGTGTTCACTCCCCAGTAGTGTCAATCTCTCATAGCTGTGGGTATAATGATCACTGGTGTCCACTCCCAAAGTCCTGGGTTCACTCC
>NC_088374.1:474982-482482 GCF_034508935.2 Berghia stephanieae | reverse complement strand
GCATTTTATTGATTCATTCCTTCATTCATTTATTCATTTATAAATTATTCATTCATTCATTGTTCATTCATTTATTTATTCATTCATTCATTCATTCATCCATTCATTCGTTTATTCACTCATTTATCCAATCATTCATACATTAATTCCTTCCTTCATTCTTTCATTCATACATTATCCATTCATTCATTCATCTATTCACTCAGTTTTTCATTCATTCATTCATTCCTTGTCCACTTTGTTATTATATCACTCATTTCATTTTGTTGTTTGCCTCATTCATGAATTGTTTTCAATATGTTCAATAACGATTCATTCACCTGTCATCCAATCACTCAGTGTTGTGAACACATTTTGTAACTATTGTAAATCTTACGATATTTTATTGTTTTGTATTTCAGACATCACTGTTAAACACTCTTCAATGCCTAATTACAATTTTGAACAACCATTGAACAAGAGAGAGGTCCCAGCCACGAACTGAGTTGGTAAATATATCCTTCATTATTCTCTTTTACATGAGTTGGGCATCACATAGTAACTATAGACATCGTGATTTGTTTTGCATAGTGATTTGTTTTAAATGCATTTTTGGCATATTACTGTTACCGAAAACCACTTATATATTATGTTCTGAAAAGTGAGTCTTTAAAAACTAAATAATAATAAAAGGAGTCTACTAGCCGTCGTGTTATATTTAGTGGTAGATAACTTGGGATTATTTTGGCATCCTATTATTGTTATCACACTCTAGTATATTAGCGTCATTGCGAATAATTGTACACAAACTAACGACGAGTCACACACATTGGTGATACATTTTTCGTAGTAACATAGTTTAGAGTACACGCGATTGACACATTGTTATTGACACAAGTCATAATAAACTCCGCATTGTATTGACACATTGCTTTATAAGATATAACGATAAAAGGCATCAAATTCAACATACATAATAAGTTGAAATAAGAGAGAGAGATTTCTAAAAATAAAACAGTTCATTCCAGTAAGTGTAAATAAATAAAACAGACAGTAACAGTATCCTGTCAATATAATATATATAAAACATCGTAACTAATTTATTACAACATGGAAGCATATAAAAGATACTTAAGTCTCGCAAAGGACTTAGAAATACCCAGGAAAGAATATTTTCATGGTGCGAAGAGAAAATAAAAGAAGAAAAAGAAGAAAGAATTCGTAGAGAAGAAAATGAAGAAAGAATTCGTAGAGAAGAAAATGAAGAAAGAATTCGTAGAGAAGAAAACGAAGAAAGAATTCGTAGAGAAGAAAAAGAACACGAAGAAAGAATTCGTAGAGAAGAAAAAGAGCACGAAGAAAGAATACGCAGAGAAGACGAGAAGAAAGAGCCCAAGAAAGGGAACTAAAAAGACAAATAGCTTTAGCAGAGAAGAAACCAAAAGGACCCAAAATGATGCTGGAAATTGAAAAAACAAAAACCGGTCATGAAAGAAAACATAATAATAGTGATGAATTTTTCGTGAAACTTCCCACGCATGCCAACATACGATGAACGCTCAGATGTCTAGAATCCTTCTTACACCGATTCGAAGTTCAGGCTAAAGGTTATCGTTGGCCAGAAAGCAAATGGGCCACAGCCTTGATTAACTGCTTATCTGGAGAACCGCTAAAAGTTTTCTATACCTTAACAACTGAAGTGCAGATGATTATGGTAAAATTAAAGACGCTCTACTAAAAAGATTTAGATTAACGGAAGATGGTTACCAGGAAAGGTTTCACACTGCAAACCGGAAAGTGGAGAAGACTTTAATACATTCGTGAACCGAATTACTCAATTTCTAAATCGGTGGCTTGAGTTGGCAAACGTAAAACAAGACGGCTTTGCAGGCCTTTACTATCTCACGCTGAAGAATCGAATCTATCAAGCTTGCAACCCAGATTTAGTCGCATTCTTTAAAGAGAGAAAGCCAGAAAATTTGGACAAATTAAAAAATCTACGCAGAAAACTTTAACAGCGCACATCCATTGACACCCTTAGCAAAACATTGAAGGAACCATAATACGCTGCCGCTGCTCAGAGTCCAGGTACACTAAAGTTCAGTACTCAAATAGAACGAGCGATCAATCACTCGGAACACGCAAGTGAAACAGGATGACCATAGTAACAAACCATGGAACAAACAGTTCAATAGAGACCAAAGCCGACCTATCAAAACAAAACAAGAAATAGCACTGACAATATACTGAGTATAAGAAAACCAAACAAACTATAATTAAATGTCAATATTGTGGAATGAAAGGCCACACAGCAGACAAATGTTACAAAATCGTGGGATATCCAAAAGAAAACTGCAAATGCATCACTCCAAACAAGTGTAAACAATCAGAGACGAGTAATGTCAGGAGAAAATATAAATGTGTATTGCGTAAAAGGTATGTCATTTTAACACAAACTCACAAATCAGGATCGCTATTTTTTTGTGAAGGCAAAGCTAATGGAACTGATTGCAAAATATTGAGAGACACAGGATGCAGTACAGTAGGAATAAAAGCATCTTTGATCAATGACGAAGACAAAACTGGAAAAACAGTACAATGCATCAATTCAGTGGCACAGTCGAAACCTTTGAAACAGCTAATGTGTACATAGAAACCCCATACTATACAGGAATAGTGGAATGCTGTATACTTCCCAACCCCGTCGGTGATGTTATTGTTGGCAATATAAAGGTCTTAAAGACAACCCAACAGATGTAAAAGAATGGTCATTAACCAAGAAAACAGCTTGTCTAGCAGAAACAAGAAAGATGACTAAGACAACAGAGAAGCCAATGGACTATTTCTCTTGAACCACAACAATTTGACAGGAAAACGTTCATTGAAGAACAGAAAAAGGACCCGACTTAACATCATATTTCAATATCGCAAACAAAGGGACGAAATCAAAAATTGAATACATTAATTGAAAAAGATATTCTGTTCAGGTTACATAGGAAAAGAAACAAAATAGCTAAACAACTGGTCACGCCGAGTATTTACAGAAACAAAATCCTTGGAATAGCGCACGATTCAATAACTTCTGGACATCTTGGGAGCTCTTCCACATTGAAGAGAATATCCGAGAATTTCACATGGCCTGGAATTACTAAAGACGTCCGAGAATATGTGAAATCGTGTGACACATGCCAAAGAAGAGTCGCAAAAGGCAGAATACCCAGATTGCCCTTAGAGACAACCCAGTATTGAAAAGTTTTTCAAAAAGTTGCAATTGACATTATAGGCCTTTAACAAAATCAGATAGAAACCATACACACATACTAACACTAGTCGATTACGCAACCAGGTGGCCAGAAGCGATAGCATTGAAATCAACTACATCGGATCACATAGTGAAGCATTGATGACAATTTTTACTAGAATAGGCATACCAAATGAGATACTGTCGGACAATGGACCCAATTTACATCACATATGATGCATGAAACCATGAAACTCATGGGAATCCAACAGTCATTCACAACTCCCTACCGCCCCCAAGCAAATGGTCTTTGTGAAAGATTTAATGGCACTCTAAAGAATATGTTAAGAAAAGTGTCAGCAGAAAACAAGATGATTGGGACAGATACTTACCAGCAATCCTATTTGCATATAGAGAAATACCCCAAGAATCTACAGGCTACTCCCCATTTGAGTTGATGTATGGACGATCACCTGCGGCCGATCAATATAGTAGCCGACATTTGTAAAGGGAATGAGGAGGACAATAACGAAATTATGTTTGCTTACGAATATGAAAGAAACCTGAAAGACAGAATAGAGGACACATGTAAGCTAGCACAGGAATCCGTCACTAAAAAAAGCAGAGAAATACAAGGAATACTCCGATCGAAAAAGCAAGTCAAGAAAATTTGAGATTGGTGACAAGTACTAATACTCTTACCGATGACTCGAGTAAACTTTTAGCTACATGGAAAGGACCATTCAAAATAACAGCAGTAAAATCTAATGTTAATTACGAGATTAAAATTAACAACACAACAAAGACATTCCATGCAAATATGCTAAAAAAGTATTTTGATAGAGACACGTGTCGCAACCTATGTTTACTAATATCGAAGCTTCAAATGCAGGATTGATCATACCGTTGGTCATGGGACACAGACACCCGAGACAGAAAAACAAACAAAAATCGCATAATTGCAACCACCTAAGACAAAAAAAGAAGTACGCAAAGTACTTGGGCTCCTAAATTTTTACAGGGAAATACATTTTACAACTTCGCGCACATCGCGACACCGCTAACAAAATCTGACAAAAAATGGGTCACCGAACAAAATTGTTGGACAGAAGTGTGTCAGAATAGCTTTAACCAATTAAAGGCATTACTCTGTTCAGAACCAATTCTTAAATACCCGACATATCAAAAAAATTTTGTTGTGAGAACTGACGCGTCTGATAAGGGCATCGCAGAGTTTTACTATTACAGGAGCATGAGGGAACTCTAATGCCTTGCTTATATGCAAGCAGAAAATTTATTGGACAGAGAATCACGATACTCTGTAATAGAGCGTGAAGGACTGGCCCATCGTCTTTGCTTTAAAGACATTCAGCAGATATCTACTGCTAAAGAGTTTGTGGTCGAAACGGACCATAAACCACTCACGTACATAAGAAATAACAAAATGAATAATAGTAGAGTATAAGGTGGAGTCTATTTTTGCAAAATTACACTTTCAGTATCTCTCACATACCAGGCTGTGAAAATATTCACGCCGACCTACTTTCTCGATTAGTATAAACACGTGAAAAAGGGTATAACTTAACCTCCCATGCATACTTTTTGGGTTCCTCGCAAACTAGCCAAATCAGAACGCACAATTTCGATAATTTATTTGTAAACATGATGACCCAACTTAATGTAACATTGAGTATTGTTTGGATATATATACCATACCATTCATGATTTGGGAAATCTTCTCTTTATCTATTATTGTTAGGGAATTTTCACTCATTTATGATTAATATTGAAATGTAATATTTCATTTACATTTTCATTCATTTCATTCAGTAAATTACCTTCATATCATGGGACTTAAATCATGCTTCATTGCCATTACTATTGTTTATTTTCACAAATGATTTGTAATACATTGCCATCATTTGTTCATCACAATGATTTGTATCACAATCTTTCATTGTTATTGTCACCCATTCATATACCTACGTTAATTAAACATTTCCATGTCTAGTTAATAAATAATTTAATTGTAGCACAAATCATAACAATGGATTAATGCTAGAGTATCATGATAGTAAATTTACTTTCCGTTTGTAAAATCTATCTTTCCAAATGGTTAAAGAGTATATTTTAAACGTGGGTGGGGGGTGTCACAGTAAAAGGTTGTTCACAATTATCTTATTAAATTTTATTTTATTAAGAACTGAATTCATCTCACTCAGTTATATTTCGGTTTGGCTTAGATAAACTTTACCTTCTAATATTAGATCGTCTTTCCTTTTATAGCCTTCCCTCGAATTAATTTCTAATTAGTGAATACTTTTCGTTCTACAATTCTGTCACGTAGCCACTTATTATAAAAGCTGAAGGTCTAACATTCGACACTCACTTTCTCTCCACAATCTATGCCGGACGGCCAGTCACTCTATTCCTATATATATATTGTAAGATTTTTATCTTTTGGGACTTTGTAGATATTATATCTACACCATTAAGACGCCGGAGCTTTTAACTTTGATTGTATAATCTTCAAGGATCAAACCCAAGCCCGCTGTCTACATTATAACCCCTTACCAATTGATTGGAAGTGGAATTTTACGGAGTCCAATCCTGTTATCAGAGGAATAGATCATCCAAGCCCATCAAAATGCCTGGAAACGTAAACTTACGAACCTGAGATATTATCATAAGTTACGTAAAAATATTCATATCTCTATTTGTAACTGCCACGACTTAAGGACGGAGGAAAAATGTTAAGGCCCAGATACTCTTTTTAACCTGACTACGGTGAGGAATGTGAATAAAGAGCTTTTTTTCAAGGACTCAAAATATTCACCGAGCGAGGGGGGCGAACCCAGGACCTTATTTTATTATTATTATTATTATTTTTAATTTTTTTATTTTATTATTATTATTAGTTTATTATTATTATTATTATTAATTAATAATAATATAATAATAAATAATTTAAATAGCGCTTTCTGTGAAAAAAAAGCTCTGGGCACTTTACAAAAAAATTTTCAAATTTTAAAATGAAAAAATAAAAAAATAAAAAATTTAAAAAAAATAACAATTTTATAGCCAAATCAAGGATTCATATAAGTCAAAAAAAACCCAAATACAGTAAAAATGTGTCTTGAGATTCTTTTTTAAAAGTAGGTAAAGACTTGCACTCCCTCAGACCACGTGGTAGTTCATTCCCAAATCTTGGGGCCGAAACAAGCAAACGATTCCCTATCCACCCAAAAATTTTGTTCTTGATCTTTTTTCCGAAATTTGTTCGTTTGGTTCATTACATGATCTTAAAGTGTTAATTTTCAATTTACACATGACCACGTGATCTGTGAGATATGCCGTTTCTATACAGCCAAACCTTATAAAAAAGACACGTGCTTTGTAATTAAAGTTGCGTTTTCAATGGGGCAACCAGTGGAGAGAGGCCAACAAAGGGGTTGCATGATCAAATTTTTTTTTGCCAAAAACTAATCTTGCTGCACTGTTTTGCAGTAGTTGCAATTGTTTAATAGAAGCCTGAGGCAAGTTGACAAGCAGCGAGTTACAATAGTTAGTTTCGAAAAAATGAGGGAAAACAACCAATGTTTTACTGTTCCAATTGCAATTATACTGACGGATCGAACTGATTTTCTTCAATTGAAAGTATAAAGATTTACAGAGAGCAGTAATGTGAGCTGACATTTTCATTTCTGAATCAAAATAGACACCCAAATTTTTCACAGTCTTTGAAACTTTGATCTTTTCACCCCAATCAACACCTCATGACCATCATTCACCTTCAACTGCCCTCTATTTCCCACAATCATCACTTCTGGTTTTTTTGACTCATTCATTTTCAACTTGTTTGCATCCATCCACTCTTTCACATCCGTCACACTTCTTCCACACGTTTCACAATATTTTCGAGTATTTTTAGTTTTATCAGTAGCATAAAGTTTGCGTATCATCTGGCCATAGAGATGATAGCGCAGCCCATGACCAGTGATGACATTAGATAATGGAGAAAGTATACAAAACAAAAAGAATTGGACCCAAAACAGGCCCTTGAGGAACACCAAAAGACAATGTATGTTGACGAGAAGTTTATCTAAATCATAACCTGTTGCTTTCTGCCATCTAAATAAGATTCAAACACTGGCAGACAGTCCCAGCAAGCCAAAGGTTATAATTAAGT
This sequence comes from Berghia stephanieae, assembly GCF_034508935.2. Lineage (NCBI taxonomy): Eukaryota > Metazoa > Mollusca > Gastropoda > Nudibranchia > Aeolidiidae > Berghia > Berghia stephanieae. The sequence goes on along the minus strand of NC_088374.1, from coordinate 475,073 downwards.
CGTTTAATGAGAATACCGTGATTCAATAGTATCAAACGCCGCCGAAAGGTCTAATATATGTCAGAAGAGAAACAGAACTTTATCTAAAACA
>NC_088374.1:434086-449086 GCF_034508935.2 Berghia stephanieae | reverse complement strand
TTCCTTTAAGAGGGCAATTGTCTTTCTTTCTGCAGTTACAGTTGTCTTTGTTTGTATTGGTGTTGTTGGGTTCGGTTATGATTTGTCTGTTGTGGTTGGTGATGATCTGTTTCATGTTTTGTGCACAGCTGTAGCTTATCTTGACGTTGTTTCTGTTGATTATTTTGTGCAGACGGTGGTTCTTCGGCAAGTGCTTATCGATGAGTGCAAGGAACTGCTTGCCGATATTTGAAGTGATTGCGTTGTTGAACGGGGGGTTGAACCATATTATATTCCTTTTTCTGTTTTGTTTTGATGTTGTGGCGTGTGTTAAATTTTTGTATTTCAGTGTTGATGTGTGTCCGCTCTGTTTGAGTGCCATTTCGTAGTCTTGTTTTGTTTCGTTGAATATGTTTTCATTTGAAGAGAGGTTGTTTAGCCGTTGTTCTATCATGGTGGGTATTTGTTTTATTATCGTAGGTTGGTGGTTGGAGTGTTTGTGGACGTACAATGGGTCGCTGTTAGGTTTCTTGTATGGTCTATACGTGTTAGTTTTGAGGCAGAGGGTTGTGTCCAGGAAATCGACTTGGTGTAGGTTACTTTCTAGTGTGATTTTGAGGTCGAGATCCTTGAATAATTTTATGAGTTTTTTCTTCATTCTTTCAATGTTGGATTTTGATGTTGTGGTGTGTGTTCCTAGTCCGTCGTCCCTGTAGAGGCCGAAGTTTATGTTAGGCAGTTGGTTCTTGATCTGGTGTCTGATGTAGAGGCCCACTAGTTCACACACTTCTGCTCCGTCGTATGCACCCATGGTGACGTCAAATTGGCCTTTTTTCTTGGTCCAGATTTCTCCATTGTGGAAGAGGAGCGACCGTCTTGCGTGTTTGATTATGTTTATGGTGTTTTGGTCGATGTCGGTGTGCTCTGTTGCGAATGTGATGGCTCTGGTGAATGTTTTTTTTTCTGTTATACTGGCGTAAAAATCAGAGATATCAAGCTGTATGAATTGTAGGTTGCGTTTGTTGGTGAGGGTTTTAAACCATTTGATGACTACTTGTGTGTTTGTCCATTGTTGTATGTTTGTGTTTTTTCTAATTGTGTTGTTGATTTCTTGGAGGTAGTGCTTGCTTATAATACCTATTTCTGATTTGGCTGGGTTTATTAATCTGCATGATTGGTTGTTGTTGAAGTCTGTTTTGTGGTCTTTTAGTGTTATAAAAGCCTCGTTGGGTGCGATACATTCTGTCCTCTCCTCCAAGTCGAGCTTGGTTGCAATCTGTTTTGCTTCCAAGTCGATGTTGTGTTTGGCGTTTGTGGGGGCTTTTTTGTAGTGTTGAGTGATGCTGTTTTGGATGAGTTTGTTGTAGGTGTTGGTGTCGAGCTCGTAGATGTTGTTTGTCTTGTCTGCTGGTATGAACATGTTTTTTGATCTCTTGATTTCTTTCACGTCTTTGGCGAGGGTGCTTTGGAATTTGGAGTTGGTTTTTTTGAAGTTAATGGTAGGAATTAGGTCGAATAAGTCATATTCGAAAGTGTTTTGGTTTATTGTTATTATTGAGTTATTGCCCTTTGCAATAACTAATAATTTACTTCCATGAATAATACACTTAATTACATTTAGTTATTTCTAAATAATGTCACAATTGAATATATCAATAGAATACGTTATATTCGTATCAATAGTTAACTACACTTGTGCATTGACGTTATATTACATAACGTATATTTCTGTTCATCTATATTTCTATACTGCATGTTTAATATTACTTGATGATTGGCAACCAAGGAGCGTCTTCCTTGTCAGTTATTTTATGTACTGCGGTTGGTACATAACAGTGGCGACGAGGATTCCAGCTGTGGGTCACATGAAATCACAGTCCTTTTAAGGACTGCCAACCCACGAAGGGGACAGCCCTGCCCTACCTCCGGACGAAGAAGGACGAGCCTTGCCCTGGTCTGCCTCCGGACGAAGAAGGACGAGCCTTGCCCTGGTCTGCCTCCGGACCAAGAAGGACGAGCCTTGCCGTGCAAAACGAGCGATGGGGGAACTGCCTGCCTTGCCGTGCCAGACGAGCGAGGGGGACCTGCCTGCCTTGCCGTGCCAGACGAGCGAGGAGGACCTGCCTGCCTTGCCGTGCCAGACGAGTGAAGGGGACCTGCCTTCCTTGCCGTGCCAGACGAGCGAGGGGGACTTGCCTGCCTTGCCGTGCCAGACGAGCGAGGGGGACCTGCCTGCCTTACCGTGCCAGACGAGCGAGGGGGACCTACCTGCCTCGCCGTGCCAGACGAGCGAGGAGAACCTGCCGTGACCTACTTATCTTGCTGTATCGGACAGCAAGGACAACTTACCAGCGGAGTCGGACGTGTATGTACAGCGACGTTTTGACTTGCTGAGAGGGAAGACCGTCCATTGGCTGTTTTCGAAGAATCATCAGGACGTGACTGTCAGTCGTGACATCCGTGGAAGAATCATCAGGACGTGACTGTCAGTCGTGACAGCCGTGGAAGAATCATAAGGACGTGACTGTCAGTCGTGACAGACGTGGAAGAATCATCAGGACGTGACTGTCAGTCGTGACAGACGTGGAAGAATCATCAGGACGTGATTGCCTGTCGTGACAGACGTGGAAGAATCATCAGGTCGTGATTGCCTGTCGTGACAGACGTGCGGAGGAGTACCTGCCGTACGGACGGGTGACGTACTTCTTGCTGTATCGGACAGCACGGAAAACCAACCAGCGGAATCGGACGGATCGGTCTACTGACCGTCCATTGGCTGGTTTTGGACGTTTTCATCAGGACAAGCCTGCCTTGCCGTGTCGGACGTGCGAGGAGGAACTGGGTCAAACGGTTGACCTTCTTTTGCTGTATCGGACAGCACGGAAAACCAACTAGCGGAGCGACGTATCGGCCTGCTGATCGTTCATTGGCTGCTTCGGACGTATCGTCATGACTACACGAGCAGCATGGACCAACGAGGAGCTCATTGGGCTATTGCGTGATCAGATGGCCCAACAACAACAGCAGATGGAGATGCAGCGTCAACAGATGGAAACGTTAATGGCCTTGGTGATGAATCGACCCAAGTCGTCAGTGACCAACACCAGGTTCTACGAGTTTGATTCAAACGCAGAGCTGTGGACGGACTAATGGTCACGTTTCCAGACGTTCGTAAAGGCCAACTCCATCCCATCGGACAGGATTGCGGAGATTTTTCTCACCAACCAATCGTGTGCCATCTTCAAGCTGCTGGCAAACATGGCTTCACAGAGCGTTCCTCCCAAGGACGTCAACGAATTATCGATGGATGAGATCGAGCAGCACATGGTTGACCATTTCAACCCAAAAGATTCGTTGTTCGGGAGCGATACAAATTCTGGACACGAACAGAAAGGAAGCCAGGAGAGACTGCCCACGAGTTAGCTGCGAGAATTCGGCAAGAGGCAGCTACATGTGATTTTGCCTCGATCAATGACCCGTTGGACGAGGCAATGAGGACTCGATTCGTTTGCTCGATCAACAGCGAGGCTATCGTCAAAGCCTTGTTTAAAGTAAAGGACGACGAGCTGACGTTCAATCGAGCCATTCAGATCGCCGCGGAAGTGGAGGAGGCTGGAAAAGTTGCCAGAGAGACGGTCGACACATCAAATGCCGATGTGTTTAAGTTCCAGCCCAATCGAAATCCGGCTCGTAAGCTGCCCACGGCGAATAACGAACCGTCTCCAGAGATCAACCGCCAATCAAATTCAGCGGAGAACGGGAACCAGAAAACCCGATGCTACCGGTGCCTCGGGAACCACTCGAGTGATGCCTGTCGATACAAGGAAGCCCTTTGCCACCACTGCGGCATTAAGGGCCACATAAAGTCTGCCTGTCGGAAGAGAAGTCAACATCAACGAGTAAAGACGGTGACAAAGGTCAAATGGAATGCGGCCCGACCTTTGCCTCCAAAACAGCCATGGATTATGCCCGACAAACCATGGGAACGTGTCCATATCGACCACGCCGTGAATTTCAAAGGACACAACTGGCTCGTGATGGTGGATGCATACTCCAAATATCCGTGTGTCCACCAGATGACATCCATCACCACGAAGGCGACAATTCAAAAGCTGGACGAGGATTTTGCGCATTTTGGCTACCCGCATACCATCGTCACTGATAATGCGCAGTGCTTCTCGTCAGCTGAGTTTGCCAGTTTCTGTGAGAGCCGGGGTATTCAACACCTACAGGAAGCCCCGTATCATCCAGAAACCAGAGTGCAGGTGTGATACTGGCACAGTCATTTAAAAGGTCGCCAAGGAAGTCCAGCCTCATTACCAGTGAGGCCTTGCACGAGCTCTTGATCCAGTACCGGAGAACTCCCTGTGCAGTGGCTATAGCCCAAGCGAACTTCTGATTGGTCGACAGATACGGGCGAAGATAGATGTGCTCCTGCCCCACAGCCGTGTAAATCTTCGCTCGTCCAGGAAAACTAAGTTCACAGTGAACAGCCAGTGCTATGCCCTGTCTTTTCAGATGGGGCGTAGGGACAAGTGGGTGCCAGCGATTGTAGCATCAGTGATTGGAAACCGAATGTTCGATGTGAAAATCGTGCCGGATGGTCCTACTTTGAGAAGACACGTCGACCAACTGCGCACACGCCACGGTAGTTAACATAGTGGTTATATTATAATTGTGACAACGAGACTCACGTTCTTGTAACAGATTATTCCAGTGCATGGACTGTCAAATGGACTTGATATAGTGTATGTGATCGCCGGACATTTGAAATAGTATTGTTCGTACGGACTTTTAAATGTTAATCGCAACGGCGATCTTCTGCATGTGTAACATAGAATTTCAAATTAACTTTGAAATAGTGTTTTAAGCGGACTGTTACATCATGTGTGTCTATGTTAATATTTTGATGGTTAAACCTTCAGTATCCTTCAGGCTAGAAGGGAGGTGTTATGGTGTATTGTTATTATTGAGTTATTGCCCTTTGCAATAACTAATAATTTACTTCCATGAATAATACACTTAATTACATTTAGTTATTTCTAAATAATGTCACATTGAATATATCAATAGAATACGTTATATTCGTATCAATAGTTAACTACACTTGTGCATTGACGTTATATTACATAACGTATATTTCTGTTTATGTATATTTCTATACTGCATGTTTAATATTACTTGATAATTGGCAACCAAGGAGCGTCTTCCCTGTCAGTTATTTTATGTACTGAGGTTGGTACATAACAGAAAGCATTTAGGTCTTTGTGGGGAGGTGGGTAGATTGCTGTGTTGAATCCAAATTTTTCTTTTGTTGTTGGGTCGTCATTTTCCTCGTTTTTTTTCGAAGTGGAACACCTTTCATCTTAGGCGTCTCAGGAAGTGTTCCATTTTGTTTAATAGCTCTTTAAGATAAGTGTATTTGTTTGGGTTGGGGACGTTTTTCATGGAGTAGTCTACGGTTTTTTTTCTTCAATGTTGTCATGTTGAGAGTGGTGTGTTTGCTACTGGTACCGAGAGTGCTCAACTGTTTGGAGCTTGGTATTTATGAGTGTTGTTGGGTACTTGTAGGTACGAAAGTGCTCGAAAATGGTGGTTAGAGCTAATATATAATGTAAATTTTCACTCACATTTTTTTGCCGAGACGACTCGATTTTACTACACAACCACAGAAACAATAGCACCTTAAACAAAAGATCTGAACTGATGACAATGTGCAGACACTCTAACAAATTCAAGCTCAAAACGCAAAAGGCCAAATAACCCTCTCCCCCCCTTTCTTCCCCCCTCTTTCCCCCCCTCCCGACCCCATTATACCCCTCCTCCCCCTCTTCCCTCCCCCCCCCACCGCAACTTTATTCCACTACAATATCACACACACATGTACACACAACACACCTACACGCACACACACATACACACTCACACACACACACTCATAATATAAACATGAGAGCACATCACAATACACATCAAAACTAATCACCACTACACAGCGAAACAACTTTAGTTTGGAGTTTTCTACGGACATTGCAAATGGATTATGCCGACTGAGGAAGTGTAAGGAACACAGAAACGAGTCGTCTCGGCAAAAAAATGTGAGTGAAAATTTACATTATATATATACATATATATATATATATATATATATATATATATATATATATATATATATATATATATATATATATATATATATATATCTTGCCTGGGTTTCTTCGACAGCCAATCTGGCATTACGTCTGGCACGCCGTGCATCGAGCGATGCTTCTGTGGTACGCTTCCTGGTTTGCTTAATCCGATTTCCGTCGGTAATCCGGAAGATTTGCTCACTAAATAAACCGCAAGATAGTTGCATATTTTCTAAAACGTCTCTCAATGTTATCGTGCCATCATTGAATGTCTTGAGTGTCTTGTAAAAAAGAAATAAAATATTATCCTAACAATAAGCCTTGGATAACAAAAGATCTAAAACTTTTATTGAACCAAAAGAAAACTCTCTATACTAGTGGAAACAAAAAAGATCTGAAAACAAAACAAAAAGAGATAAAGAGGGTAATATCTAGTTGTAGAGACAAGTACAAAAATAAAATTGAAAAATGCTTTTCTTCTGGGGATATACGGGACACGTGGCGGGGGCTTAAAACTGCTGTTAACTATAATCCAAAGCCCACGATTATATCAGAAGATATCGAAATTGAAACTTTAAATAAATTTTATTCACGTTTCGACACAGCAAACAAATTTGATATTGAAAATGAAAAACATAAATTAGACAGGGCTTTGGAAGATGAAATGGCTGTTGAGGTCAGTGAAGAGGAAACGAGATTCGTATTTTCGAAACTAAACGAGAGGAAGGCTGCTGGGCCGGATGGATTGAAAGGAAAACTATTAAAAGAATGTGCCCACCAGCTTTCCCCTATTTATACACATATTTTTAACTGGTCCCTCCAATGCATTTCAATCCCTGCAATTTGGAAAACTTCGAAAAATATTCCTGTTCCAAAAAAAGAAAAACTTGAAACTATGAACGATCTCAGACCTGTTGCACTGACTTCAATAGTCATGAAATCTTTAGAAAAACTTGTTCTTGTTAAAATTAGGAATCAGTTTATGCCATTGAGTGATAGTCATCAATTTGCTTACAAACCAGGACGTGGCGTAGAGGATGCCATTTTGCTGTTTACAAACAACATCTACAGGCATCTAGATCACGCTAGGAGCTATTGCAGATTGCTTTTTGCAGATTTTTCTTCAGCGTTAAATACAATGCAACCCCAGTTGGTTGTTCAAAAATTGACTAGTCTGAATTTAAACAAGTATATAATTGCTTGGGTGCTCGAATTTCTTACGGAGAGAGCACAATATGTTCAATTAGGGCAAAACAAATCTTCCTGTATAACTACAAATACTGGCGCTCCTCAAGGTTGTGTATTGTCCCCTGTATTATTCACAATATACACGAATGACTGTAGAAGTCAAAACCTGAGTGTACCTTTAATAAAGTTTGCAGATGACACCGCTCTTCAAGGCCTCATAACAAATGGCAACGAAGTGGCTTATAGGCAAGAAATTGATAGATTTGTGTCTTGGTGTGATGCCCACCACCTAAAGCTTAACATAAGAATGACAAAGGAGCTAGTGATTGACTTTAGGAGAGTGAAAGAACCGATAGAACCGTTAAAATTAAAGGACCAATTCGTCCAGCGAGTTCCTCACTACAAATACCTTGGTGTAACGATTGATGACAGGCTCAAGTGGGATGAACACTTGAAAATAATTAGGCATAAGATGTGCAGACGTACATATTTTTTATCAAAACTCTCTCAGTTTAGAATAGATAAAACCCTCTGCACATTATTTTATAGAGCAGTAATCGAAAGTGTTTTGTCATTTTGTATAACAGCTTGGGGAGGCAATTGCTTAGCAGTGGAAAGGAACAAAATAAATTCAAATATTAAAAAATCCATTAAACGCTATATAAATGGTGTTGACGATGTAGATCTTTTATACGAGAAATTTTGTATAAATAAAATAACTAAAATATTAAATGACCAGTATCATCCACTAAGACCATCAATTATTATGTCAGAAAGAAGTGGTCGCCCTTTCTCTATTTCAACGAAAACAGAGAGACACCGAAAATCTTTTCTGCCGTCCAGTATTAGGCTTTATAACAAAAAGCAATAATCATTTTATATAATTATTTCTCATTTTTACTTTTTAAAAATATAAATATTAATTTATTAATTTATTTGTTTTGCAATCTTTTCAATTTTCAATTTATAGTGACAGTTTTAACTATTTTACAGTGTTGAAATTATTCATATTATAAAGCGCAGCTCTGGTTATAGAGCTGCTCCTTTTTTATATATATACATCCTATTTCCATTGTATTTTTATCTTATGTGTAAATTATAACACGTCTGTACAAAAAATTTCCTTTTTTGGATGCAATAAAGTATTATTATTATTATTATTATTATTATTAATATCAGCACTGCCAGCCTCACAGAGATTTTAACAGTTTTTAACCCGTAAAATGACTCTTTTGGACAAATTTTCCATATCAAACTATTCAACGACTCGCTAGCATTTTGCTTAAACCCGTCAAGGCACTTACTTAAAAAGTCGGGATGTGACAAATCGCGGAAAACGGGCTTATACGCCTCCATAATTGCAGGCGATAGGCTATTGTCCTGCGACCGTTTCGCATTCACCCCCCTATTGCTACACCATTTTTTATGGTATAGATTATGATAGGGCTTCTCATCCGAGGATAGCTTGTGGAAATAAATGGCCCAAATTGCATTCCACATACCACATCATTGGCACAGATAACCTCGACGAAAAAAGTGTGTATTTTTTCTATCACTTTATCTGTCAATCTGCCTTTCCCTTCTATTTTCTTCCCGTCACTCATTGATTTTCCCGACATAGAATTTTTCACCTTCCTAAGCCGGGTACCCATTCTTTTTTGTACGTGCCCAGTACATTCCACCTTCTCAACTGTCGTTTCCCCAAAAGGTTTAGAAGTTTTTACGTTCTAAAACTATTTGTATCCCCATCACCGATAAACCGGTTGTATCGCAAACGATGCTTCTCCGCAGAGCGTGATAAAAATTATGTTGCTACAGAGGGCTCTATGGAACCTAAAGAGCCAAAATGCGTCAACGTACAATCCTTTTCGTTATTCTGCATCTTACGAACTCTTCCAAATTTTTCCTATGCTTAGCTTTCCACCAATCGCTTGACTTACATACCTTTGATTTTACAGCAGCATCGAGTACTTTCCCTGTCGCACACGCTATTGCGGTTATTAGCCCGCACATTGCCAAGAACCCCCTAGTCCATTGATACGTCAATGTTTTTCAAATCCCACCCTTCGTCGCCCTTTTCTCGCATTTGAAACTCAATTTCACCCACCTTACTACAACTTTCAACTTGAGAGTTCACAACAGCCTCATGAATAGTATCTTTTATTTTCTTAAAAATAGACGTCTGATAGGAGGGGAAAATTCATCATACCACAAAATCCTTGACGTCCCTTATGCCCACCACCCACGTAACGCATCGCGAATGTGCTCTACGATTCACAGAATGAACAGTAAGGCTACCAGTGTCATTTACATTGATGTGAAGATCAGCTGAAAATGGAGCTAACTGCTTAGAAGGGCAATTTGTGGTATCACAAACAAAACCAAACATACTTCCTAACCATGTCGCTCAGTTTCTTCCAGTTCAACTTTACTATGACACACATTACACAAAAATCTGGAAGAACTTTTTTCTTTTAAAATGCGTAGATCAATAATTTAAATCCCACTCTCATTGCCATGTTTCTTTACAACTTGATATAACATGTGGTTATCATCAGAATCTGTTTCTGACAGCTCAACCATCACATCACACACATGGCACAATTTTACTTCAATTCGAGAATTGGGCTTGGCATAAATATGAAAGCAACATTTCCAAAGATGATAATCAAATATTTTTACATGAAAATAAACGTCAGAATGAGCTTTCAATTAATGATGATGCTATTATTCTGAAATAAACCCCAATAAAATTGTTCTTCAAAATGCAATGGTAAAACGTGCTTTAGACATCGCACACGCAGGTCATCAAAGACACAATAAAAGATATTCAATCAGAGAAAAAAACATGGTTTTGCGGAATGAAACAAGCAGTTTTTGAAGTTGTAAAGAGCTGTTTTGCATGGCAAGTAGTTAAACCATCAAATACAAGAGAGTCTTTAGGATTGTGAAAAGTGTTCAATAAACCATGGTCAGACATTAGTGCAGATTATTGACATTTACAAAATGGTGAAATGATTCCGGTGATTATTGTTGAATATTCCAGATCTGTAGTGGTAGCGTTTCAAATGCTATCATACCTAGACTTGATTTTTTTTTGTTTGCTGAATTTGGAATCGCAAACACACTGAAAACAGACAAAGGACCTCCTTTCAACAGAATTTAGTGAATATTTAAAACATATGGAAAAACCATTAAACTATTATCGTTTCTTTGATTTTGTGAAAGTTTTGCAATGTCCACATAAACATGATTCAATCTAAAATATCGAGATTTATGAGGCTATATGTTCCCAGATCATGTCTTGTTAAGTATTGTAAACTACATTGCCTATTTTTTGTAAAAGCGTACTCAAATAAGTGAACAAAATAGCAAAACGGAAATAAACACCATTTCAGAAATCTGTGTCGGACAGAAGAAATTTTGCAGCAATGTTCCGGTTTATCTCGAATACGATATCTTGCTCCAGTAAGACAGAGAATGGACGGTGGCGTAACATATATTTCCATCCGAAAAATGGAACGGAGACAATTGGATACCATTTTACTCCCCTGAGCAGCAGGCAACAGTGTTCAACTAAAGCAGAAAAATAAAACATCATTTTCTGTGAAAGAAATATTGCCAGATTTCTTCATGACTTCTTTGCCGACAAGGATAGACAACTATAGTTACGATAAGTAAAGGAAAAGGTCACTTGAGCAGAGAACCCATAGAATTTATTGGACATGCTTTCCCTAAATATGCAGATGATTCGCAGCTTTATGATTCAGTACGCCTATGTAATTTAAAATTATTTATTCAACGAGTTTCGATATAATTATCTTGTATGTACCAAAAAAAGTTGAAAAATTCAATTATAGTAAAAATTAGATCTGTATCTTCACGAACATAGTATCCACCCCATGAATATACTCATGTCATCGTAATCAACGTCTACATTCCACCATCATCAGGCAACAACACGTCAAAAATATTTTGTGGAAAGAAATACAGGGCATTCAGATTAAGTCACCGGACGCCGTATTGATGGTCACTGGTGATTTTAACCAATGAAACGATTTCTCTCTCCCGGGACTTCATCAATACGTGGACTGGGAGGCAAGGGACAAAAACATTAGATTTATTCCTGTGTAATGTTAAAAATAGCCATAAATGTTTACCACGTGACCCATTAGGTTTATATGACCACTGCATACTCTTGCTACTCCACACCTATCGCCCTGTTATCAACGTGTAAAACCAGTAAAGAAATGTGTGCAGATCTGGAACGGAAGTGTGTGGTTGTTTTGAATGCACTGACTGGAAAATATACACGGTAGTAAGAAAAATCTCAAAATAATGATCTCAAAATGCCCACTAATTAAACATAAAGATGCGTAAGTTGTTTTTGATCATCCTTTGATTTCTCCTTTCCTCCTCTTGGTCTAATCAACATTGTTGATGAATATTGATAGACGATCATTCCAATTCAACAAAGAAAAATCTAAACGAATAAAATGTCCTGAGATGTAAAATTTGTTTTAACATTTCTTAATGAATCTTAAAATATATGATGACATTCTATATTTTCAACAGTATAGTATTTTTCTAGATTATCACAAACAAGTAAATATGGAATTACGATTACAATGATGAAACACAGTGTAAATTATTTTTAAATCACACAATTTACATTGCTTCTAAAACACATCAGTCCTGTTAGGCGTATTGTATAGTGTATTCTAGTGTATTTTTACAGTTATGATACAAACTTGGGCACACCGAATGCTTCGTTCAAAGTATAAGACACTCAAAAATAAATTATCTCTGCTTATACTGACTATACTTTCGGTTAAAAGTTCTCAAAAACTGTCAGATAGTTTGTTTTAAAAAATAATGTTTACAAACATAAATTATGAAGGTGATTGGCTCTCCTGTTAAACTTAGAAATTGTCGCTTACAGGAGTTTTGATATTAGCGATCGCCATATCTCGCAACAACTCATGCTTAAATCTACATGATTTGGTAACGATTCTGGTAATGACGTGAAATCCACACTGTAAAGACTGTTTTTAAATGTCAAAATTTCAAGCTGAGATGAGAACAGATAAGGAGAACCTTCAATTCTAATCTTTTTTTAGGACTGCGACAAAGGGTATAAATGCTCTAGTGGAACATGCGGTGAGTATTAAATATTTATATCTTGATTCTAAATTGCAAATTGAATATTTATACTGGATTCTCACTAAAATGTATTTGTTCCTTTTGACTGTTTATTTTTATTTGTCCGGTTTTTTTCTTACAATATGACGAAATTGCACTGTAGTGTATGGCGTTTCAGCAGATAACCCATGCTAAATTGAGCAAGTATACTCAAACCATCAACATAATAAATGACTCAGAAGGGCAGGTAGAATGATTAGTTTCTTGGCCCTAATTCAGATGTGAATAGTAGAGGATTTACCTCCAGAACAGGGTCAATACACTAAGACTAGACTAGATAGAGAAGGGGAGAAGGTAGTTGGTTGTACCTCGCGTAATGACTACTGTAGTGGAGAATATGATAAATAAAAGACATAAAATTTACTAACAACTATACATTTATTACAGCTCTACTTATCATTCAGCCTTTGCTTGCCTCTTTCCTGTCATTCACAAATAATATAAACATCACGACACATAGTAGACCTTTGTGAATTCTGATTTCTGTAAACGTTTTACTTTCTGGATTTTCTGCAATTATATAATGATGATTGTGCTAAAAGGATGACAACAAAATCAGTATCTTGTGGTATGTTTAATTCTGCGTGAATGTGTTTGAAGGCTTTGCAAAATATGCACCAACATGACGGTGTCTTCTTCTTCGTGGATGCATTGTTCCACGGAAATCCCATTACTACGTTGTTTGCCAAAATAAATGTGATATACACAGTAGACTTTTCCCATCCCAATCAGGCTTGACACATATTTGAAAAGCTCTTTTTTGCCAGTCCCCTAAAATTTTGATCAAATCAATCACACGTTAAGGTGTACTAATACCTCGTTTTTCTCTCGTGTTTTTATTTAGACAGAGGAATATAATGGTCCTATCTACTCTTGTTACTAGGTCCAGTTATATACGATTCCTTAGTTGGCAACAAATTAAATTGCAGAAACTGACTCTAATCCAAAGTCTATTTCAGGATATCTGATTATTTGTATCCAACGAATAATCATCAAGATGATAATAAAAGAGGTGGAAATGTTGATGACTATCGTATTGAAATTCCAATCGGCCAAATATTTTTTTTCAAGTTTGTCAATCTCAATCTTCACTATGGAGAAAATATCAAATTTAAAAACTATATTATTAAAGTAGCGTGGATTGTCATATACCATTTAATTAATGTTAACAAAAGGCACAAAATAACGATCCGCCAGGATACTGTCCTTGCCGGGATTGTCACGGATATTTAAGTTGTAATTATGTAAAGCTAAAGACCATCTTGTCATCTCCCTGGTTACTTTCTTTATCATAGGAAGAAAAGCCAGAGGGATGTCATGAAAAGGTGGTAGCCTTGATGGTGTTTGTTTGTACATTGTTAAAATATCTCCTTCGCAGAAAGTACTGAGAGTAATGATTTAATTGTGTCCAGGGCAATTTTGAGACCAATTTGCGCGATTATGAAATTTAGCAAGGTATTAAAAACTGCTCTCTAGCAACTGTCATCAATTAGAAATATCATCGGTTCCACTGCATGAAATACTGTCGATTATCAAAGTAATATAAAATCATAAACGGCGGGGACAGCATTCAATTTAGGGAATATCTGACAGTTTGATATGTTAAGGTTGAGGATGATAATTGAACAGTTGATATCTATTGACAAAACAAGTGAATTGGATCATATTGAAAAATATGCAGAAGAAGGAATGAGAGGCATAAGAAGAAGAAGAAGAAGAAGAAGAAGAAGAAGAAGAAGAAGAAGAAGAAGAAGAAGAAGAAGAAGAAGAAGAAAAATCTTCCACGCATTTTGAAAATGGTATTCTAGATAACTAGACATTTCTGTTGGACTGATTTTAGGGACATGAAATTTTTCAACGGTTTGACTTTTGACCATGCTATTTCATTGACATTTGGAATTTACCATGCACAAATCTGTAAGAAATGACAATTGGAATTCTGAACTTTTTATTTAAATGTCTTGATGTTTTACATTCAATTATCATCATTGGGCTTGAATATTTAAGTGGATATCAATATCTACAACACAAATAACCATCAATACCATTTATCCGAAAGAATAATATTTAAAAAATATAAATAAAGCCACTATACGATCATCTGACAGCAATGGATATATGTGCGATTACGTAATAATTTGGCTGACAGGTCTTGTAAGTAGTTTATCGAAATGAATAGCATTAATATTTAAGTGAGACCTGGTCACTCACTCGAGGTCCACATTCAATACCAAGAAGCTGAGTGAATTCGACTTCTTTCCTTCTATAAAAATGTATTGCAGGAGGACAGAGTGAGTAGTGTTCTTGGATATGTATTACCGCTATGCGTTTAGGTAAAAAAATTCAACCACCGCCGCCAGATGTATCATACCAACACACAAAACTGGAGCTTGAACATTTATAGTCTGCTTGGTATTATTTAATGAGAAGCTGTCACCAAAATGGCTGTATTAAAATAATACCAAAATGCTGAGTGCCGTCAATTTTATTCAATTAAATG
>NC_088374.1:421586-431586 GCF_034508935.2 Berghia stephanieae | reverse complement strand
AATGGCACCAACACTATTATATATAGTTATCACAGAATTAAAAACCCAATATCAATAGCCATAATGATATATCGACGGTCCTATGATCGGACCTCTGAAGTAGCGTTTTAACGGATCCTTTGACAAAGCTCTGATGTCGACATCCGAGTTTCACGCCTGGCGATTTCACGACGATGTCATTTCCGACGTTTGAACACCGGGTTGTGAGATAAAAGAGGGCTGCTACTTTGTGCTATCCTCTGATCTAAATACTTTTTTTAATACTTTGCAATTGTAAGAGTTCTCAGTGTCATTATTATTATATTATTATTATTATTATTATTATTATTATTATTATATTATTATTATTATTATTATTATTATATATTATTATATTATTATTATTATTATTATATATTATTATATTATTATTATTATTATTATTATTATTATTATATTATTATTATTATTATTATTATTATTATTATTATATATTATTATTATTATTATTATTATTATTATTATATTATTATTATTATATTAATTATTATTATTATTATTATTATTATTATTATTATTATTATTATTATTATTATTATTATTTATTATTATTATTATTATTATTATATATTATTATTATTATTATTATTATTATATTATTATTATTATTATTATATATTATTATTATTATTATTATTATTATTATTATTATTATTATATTATTATATTATTATTATTATTATTAATTATTATATTATTATATTATTAAATTATTATATTATTATTATTATATTATTATTTATTATTATTATTATGATATTATGATTATTATTTATTATTATTATTATTATTATTATATTATGATTATATATATTATTATTATTATTATTATTATTATTATTATTATTATTATTATTATTATATTATTATTATTATTATTATTATTATTATTATATTATTATTATTATTATAATTATTATTATTATTATTATTATTTAAATTTTTATTATTTATATTATTATTATTATATTATTATTATTATATTATTATTATTATATTATATTACTTACGTGGTTGATGCATTCATCGCATTTGTCTTCTCTAGGCTTAAATAAAGCTATCTATTTTTTCAAAAAGCTGCGTAAAAAGGTCGATCTCAATAGCTGTGATGCCTTCCTCTGAACATTTATCTTTATATGCTGTGTAAATGTCTGTATAAGACCTGAACACTCGTTCCACATACAATGTATGTGTCCATTTCCGGCAATAGTGGGAAGGCATAGTGTTGATTTGTTTCTAAAACTGATCAACACAATGTGTTTTCTGTAACAATTTCCTAGCATAGTATTTGGATCGCTTCTTTTCGTGGCTTGGCGTTGCATCTTTCAGGCAGCAGCTCCAAACTGTCCAGTCAGTTTGTGAGAGTGTGTTCAAAAACATTTTGTTACAAAGTGCTTTCCTCAAACCATTTAGTTTGAAAAAGTATTTAAAAACTGATCTTCTCGTGGCAGAATTTTTCGACGAGCGGATATCGACAAGTGTATTGACAAAGATGAGCTTTTCTTCCCAAGTCTGTAATTTATTCCAAAAGAAATGAAAAAAACATGCTGTCTGTCTTCGTTTGTTACTTCGATCGACTTGGTTCCGATTCCCTAGCAATAACATAGTTCTTTCAATATCTTCGCTTCCTTTTCAACATATATGCATTTCTTTGATGAATCTTATTTCCTTCCAACATGCGACTGTGCCCCTTGACTTTTTTGTTTGTCACCAGTATTATTACATTTAATTAGCCAATCAGTTGTGTTTACTATTTGGTCAGCTGTCGTATCCAAGTGATTCGTGTTTGAAATGTCTCGTAGTGTCTCCACAACTTCTTCATTTTCAGGTCTATTTGAAGAAGTGACGTTGTTCTCTGTCTTCAATAGAATATTGATGGTGTCTTGTATTGGGAAGGTTGATATCATTTCTGAGTCGTCTTGGATTGTTTGACGTGTGCAGTTAAGATTGAAATTCCAAGATCAATTTGTCTTACAAGCATTAACAAAACAAAAGAAACAAAAAAGGATAAAGCTGAAAGATTATAAGTCTTTATAACCTTCTATTAATTATGGAAACAAATTGTCAATACATTGATCAACAGTTTTATGTGAATTGTTTGACCCAATGCTGTCCAATAGTTTTGCTTTTATTGTGTTGAGGAATGTTTGTTGATGTCGATCATTCTGGTCAGTTTGAGCTTGTATTTCAAAGTCTGGTTGAGAACAAGCATTCTATCTAATAAAACCTTATGTTATCGAATGACTTCTTATCATAGTCATAATTTATCAAAGGCAATGTATGAGATAATCAGAAAATTATATTAGATAGGCATTTAATAAATTAATATTCAAACTCTTTTACTAACGAACTTTTTATAATGAACTTTTTACGTCAGAACGAAATCATTTCTTTGTATAACAATGTTACTATAAATCGTTCTTGATTATCAATTGAGATTATACATTTTAAATTCGTACATATATTTACCAACAATATTCCCACTGCACAGAATCAATTTAACTAGGTTTTTTTTATAAGGATTGAGTGTAAAATGTTTCATACCTTTAAAAGCATTGTCCGCTTCACCAGTGCAGCTGTTATGTGATGTAGTCGGTATTAAATATAAATCAAGATCGATCTCCGATATGGCTGAGTTGAAGGTTCCAATCATCAATTGCTTTAATGCAGGAGAAGGGCTATCTGGCGAAGCTTTCCGTTTTGTCATCTCCACCATCATTCTTCCTATTTGAAGAGGAAACATTTTATTATATCTTATTGCTTTGGATTCTTGGACTTTGAATCAGAGTTATACCTATGTAAACGCTTGTAGATGTAGTGTCATCAATATACCTTCACTGCATCAATAATATAAGTAGTAAAACAAATGACGTGATGCAGGTGGCGCTAAAACAAATCGTACCATGTTTTTTTGTGGTAGGAAGGGGTAGGGGTTAAAAGGTGGCACCATATCAGGATAACATCGACGTGTCATAGTAATGGTGCGATAACATCATGCCATCGGCTGATTGTCACGATCCTGTCATACACCACCTACTTGTTATCTAATAAATTTTAAGGACATAATCGTTCCATATTCTCGACGGCGGGGATAGTTATTGTTGTTGTTTTTTGTTTTTTTTTTAAATAGTGATAGGGAAGAACGGTTGGTCGGCGTCCGGGAAATAAATTGGTTTTATTCCCGTCCTCAAAGTGTCTTTAGAAATTGATTATTAAGTAGCTGTGGTATTTATTGATGCTCAAAATGATTGTAGTATTTTAATATGCTTAGATGTCAATACAACACTATTTATACATTGTATACTTAGACTTAGACTTAGATGCCTTTCGCGTCTCGACCGAAAGATCGGGTCGCCTTGGCCGTTTCCAGTATTTCCTGTGTGAGGTGTCTCCAATATTGCCGGTCCTCTGCTAGGTTCTCAGATTTTCAAGGTCCCCTGCCGTTATGAGACTAATGCTTTGTCCAAGAGTTGTGAGGATTTTGTTTAGGATCACAGGGAGTGTTGTGATCGGTCTTCCTCTGAAAAGGTTCCCGTGTTTTTGGAAGTATCCCGACATGGCTTGGTTAGCTGGTATGTTTTTGTCCCTGCGTAGTATGTGACCGAAAAGTTGCCATCGTTGTTGTAAAATGTCAAGGGAGATTGGTCTTTCTTTTGTGATCTTATAGAGTGATTCATTTGAGATCTTTTTTGGGTATTTGCTGTCCAGTACCCTTCTGAGCTGTGTGCGATGGAAGGCATCCAGATGTTCTTCTTCGGATTTTGTCAACGCCCAAGTGCCGCAGTTATACAGAAGTACCGGTTTTACAAGAGCACGGTACAGTTTCAGTTTGGTTTTTCTCTTTATTTTGTCACCTCTAATCCATACATTGGTGAGTTTACTGAGTGCGGCGTTTGATAGCTGTTTTCTTCTTTGTACATCCTCGGTGTCTCCAATTAGTGAGCCGACTTTCTTTGTTCTTTTCCATTCCTCTTTGTTCCTCGATATTGTTGTAAATTCGGTTTTATTGGCATTGACTTGGAGGTTATATTTCATGAGGGTATTTTGTATGATGTCTATATTTGCTGGTGTTGATCCAATAAAATCGACATCATCTGCAGAGGCGATTTCTCTAGGGATCGCATTCTTAATATGAGTCGTTGGTTTTGGAATGACTTTTCGAACTTCTTTCAGAGCGTGTTCTAAGTATATTGTGAACATAATCGGGCTCAGACTATCTCCTTGGGGAGTCCCGATGTTACTTTCAAACTGCGTCTGTTTTGTGGCCCCGTATATCCTTGGTTGTATCTTTGTGTTGCTGAGGAGAAATCGGATTATTCGGAGCTCGTCTTCGACTACTATGTCTGTTAATATCTCCAAAAGTTTTCCTCTGTCGATCGTATCAAAGACTGCGGACATATCGATTCCGGTTATTGTTATGGATATGTTTTCTTTGAGTGCCTTTGCTGCCAACCATTTATGTGTCCATACAACGTCCAATGTGCTTCGGTCTTGGCGAAACCCGCTTTGGCTATGTGATAGATATTTTTTCTATTTTCGGTCTAATTCTGTTGAGGACAATAGTTGACAGTGTTTTTCTTATGGTATTCAGTAATGGTATTGGGCGCAGGTTGTTTACGGGTCCTTTCGTTTTTTCTTGGTTTTTGTATTGTTATTAGGACGCCGCTGTTTATGTCCCAGTCTTTGTGTGTTGAGAATGTTTTGTTCATTATGTTTGCAATGAGAAGGGCGATATTTGTGAGACTTGTTTGTGAAATTTCTGCTGGAAGTGGTCAGTTACAATGTCAAGGATATCGTTGGGATTTGTTGTCTGTTTGCCAAAATTATCCTGTAGTTTTGAGTTCTCGAATGGTTTTCGGTTCAGAGATTTCACGATGCGTTATTTTTGGACTTTTCTATGTCTTCCACTTCTTTGTCTAATTCCTCGTTTCTGTGTTTTATTGTAAGTGATCGAATTGAATGCGGTATTTTGTTTCGTTCCGTTTTCAGGTTTATTATTTCTTCCGAGTCTTTCGTGTTTTGTATCCTGATCCTAAGTTCTTTTTGTTGCTGCGATAGATCGTTAATAGCGATGTTAGGCGTTCGATTTGGTTTGTTCTTAGTTGTATTAATAGAGCCTGCACTTTCTCCCCCCGCATATTTCATTGCCGCTTGCGTCTCTTTCCATTCATTGTTTGGATTGCTGTTTTGCTTTATTTTCCATAGACTTGAGTTAAGTTCATATTGGTAATGAATGCGACATTCTCGCTCATTTACTATTTTTGCCGTGTTTATTTGACTGCCGTTTCACCTTTCTGTCTTCGTTGTCTGTACACATTTATGTTGAAATTTGTTTTTACAAGTTTGTGATCGGATGTTAGCAGTGTACCACCGTATGATCGCGAGTTGGTTGAGTAGTGTTTATGGCGGTGTCGGCATATGATATAGTCTATTTTGTTGTCTCAATGTCAACAGGTGTCAGCCATGTTGTCCGGAAATTGTCCGGAGCCATGTTGTCCGGAAATTGTATAACAAACTATTAAAGTTACAATTATAAACACAAATGTTACCCACCGTCTCAAAACGGTATTATATCGGGATGAACGGGATCTCGCAAATAGATTTTAAGATAAAAGGATGAGAAAAAAGAACTTAGAATATTTTTGTAATTCAAGAAATAGTATTCGTTCCCCACTATAATGAAGAGAAACGAACCCCAAGTTTGATATGTGTGGCTATAAAATCAACATTTACCTTAATCCCGACATAATACCACTTGGAGACGATTGGTCACAATTTGATTAACCCACGAAAACCCGTTATACATCATTTACAAGACGTACTTCGATCACTTTACACAGGATAGCGCAGTACTTCTCCGTCTACCTTGAATTAAAAACCAGATGATCAAAGATCTGAACTAACATCAGAGGTTTGATCATCTTGAAACAAAAGAATAAGAGGGAACGCTTATCTCTGCAGTTGTCATCTGAAGTTGGATCAGAGGATTGGCAAAAACGCTACTTCATAGGTTAGATCAACGGGCCATCGATATTAATTATTATCTATATCTATTATTTGTATTCAATCAAAATCAATGCCACTGTTGAAATCAACAATACTAATACTATTGTGCCATTGTAAGAGAGAGAGAGAGAGAGAGAGAGAGAGAGAGAGAGAGAGAGAGAGAGAGAGAGAGAGAAAGAGAGAGAGAGAAAGAAAGAGAGAGAGAGAAAGAAAGAAAGAGAGAAAGAAAGAAAGAGAGAAAGAAAAAGAGAGAGAGAGAGAGAGGGAGAGAGAGAGAGAGAGAGTTGATGAATCAAATTCCTTGAGTGAACACAACTATGGAATACCGGAGTACCTGGGATGAACATGTTAATCTATTTTTAATAAAATGAGAATAACAACGGTTTTAAAAAAATTAAACATGTAATTTGATACGATTTGTGCCGATATGTGGTCTTTTGTTATGACACTCGTTTTTGGATCGGAATGTTTTGGTTCCGAGACTCGTTCAGCAAATAGCTGGGTCCTTGGGAATGAATCTTTCCTCATATTCTCTCACCGAACTCATGTGTAAATGAGTTCCTAGCCGTTATGATCGTCATCTGTGTTTGATTATAGTGTAATAACCCCTAACTGACGTCATGTCTCGTCCTACTTATTAAGTGAAGCTGATGAATGGGGACACATTCTAAAGCGTTTTGAGCACGTTTACTGAGTAGCGCTATAAAAAATATCAAATTGGTTTGTTTTTAAACAATTGATTCAAAAAATAATCATTTAACTATATTTACTGTCAGGCGTAATTGTATTTGTTTTTTTATTTAATTTCCCCCGTCCATGTGTGACAAACAGCCTGTTAGTATCAATCAATTATAGTATCTCATTCATTTTACGCTCAATGGCACCGACTCTATTATCTATAGTTATCCAAGAATTCAAAACCCAATATCGATAGCCATACTGTTATATTTATTTTTATCTATATCAATTATTTCGTTTCCATCAACAGATATAACTTTGTTGTAATCAGCAATACCAATACCAACACGGTTACCACCATCATTACTTATATCAACACTGTTGCAATCAATGCCAATATCTGCATTCTTGCCACCATCAACACCAATATCAACACAGTTGCCATTATTATACTAATATCAACACTTTTGCCAGAAAAATTGGACTTGTAAAATAAAACGAAACCATAGATAAATGTCTCATAGCTCACAATATCACACTTTGGTATGCAACGAGAGATATAAATGTATAGGCAGAGACAGAGAGAAAGACAGACATAGAGAGATAAATAGATAGAGAGTGAGAGAGAGAGATAGATATATAGAATGAGAGAGAGAAAGAGAGAGAGAGAGAGAGAGAGAGAGAGAGAGGGAGGGAGAGAGAGGATGGCTCAGATTCCGTACATGAATGGAATGTAGGAGTAGATGGGATGGACATGTTAATTTATTTGAATAGAGTGACATTGTCAATTATTTTAAAACAATTTTATGTGGTCCTTTGTTATGAAACGATTTCGGATCAGAAGGTTCTGGGTTCGAGTCTTGTTCAGCAAATAGTTGATTCCTTGGTAAAAATATTTTCTCACATTCTCTCACCGAAGTTGTAAACTGAGTACCTGGACGTTAACAGCATCGTCTATGTCTGAATATATTGTAATATCCCCTAACTGGCCTCATGTATCGTTCTACTTGTTAAGTGAAGCTAATGACTGGGGACACATTCTAAAGCCCTTTGAGCACGTTGACTTTGTATTGCGCAATAGATCAAGTTTTTGTGTTTGTATTTAACTGATCCAAAAAATAATCATTTAACTATATTTACTGACAGGCGTAACATTTTTTTTGGTTAATTTTTGTCATCTATTTGTGACTAACAGGGGGTAAGTATCAATCCTTCATTTATTTTTAGCTTAATTGCACCGAAAATATTATCTATAGTTATCCCGTAATTCAAAACCCAATATCAATACCATTACATTTATTCTTATCTATATCCATTATTATGTTTCCATCAAAAACAATAACACTGTTTTAAAAAAGATATACTTTATTGATCCTGAATGGAAATTATCATGTTACACATTATTCATCTTTATATTAGCACAAATGTATACATTGTCATGAACTATGAAAATACGAAGTGAAATCAAAAGCAAAATAAACATCAAATATGATAAAATAAAATATTCATAAAATATACAGCAGTTAAAAGCAATGCTATAAAAATGGGACAGAAAGTAGAAAAGAGTTGTAATAATGGATTTATAATGTAACTAGAATTTTGAAATTAGATTGTGAAGGATTCCACATAGCCAACATGTGTTGATAGAATGTAAAAATAAAGCATGGTATTTGAATGTATAAATTTGTAAATTATGTCTGGTGTTACCCTATCTTCCAAGGGAGCTAGAATTTTGAACATTGCTTTACCTAATCAGGGTTCGAGCCTTGGACAATATAAGCGTAGCGCGGGAAAGCAGAGTGAATTTGGTTAAGTTATTGCGAGTTGAATAGAAAACCACTTTCCAGCGGTCTTGTTCTTTATTATTTTATTATTTTAGTTTTCCCTATTCGTGGGTGTTAGGAGAAAAGATAGATGGATAAATAGAGTTGCATCGGTCTATTTTGTGTAATACTTGTTATACAGTTCGGCAATAAATGTATTGTGTCCGTAAACCTTGATCTCTATTTATCTTATCATTACAACTGTCTGACTATGAAGCACGGACTCTCTCCTTCTTCCTCTTCCCTCTGATCAGGGTAGGCCCAGTACAGTGAAATGATCTTCCTCTCCGAGAGTAATTAACGTCGAATAGCCTCCTCCTATCTTCCTAGTCTTTTCCCTTTTCTTTTATTTGTTGACGTTTCGGGTTATCTGTCGCTATCGACTAATCGAGAGCACCCGAATCGTCACTGGTGTCTTATAGCTCAACATGTAAAATTGTTTTAAGAAAAAGAGAGATAGTGATAGATAGATAGACAGAGAGAGAGAGAGAGAGAGAGAGAGAGAGAGAGAGGAAGAGATTTAATCTATTGTAATAGAAAGAGAATCACAACGATTTTAAAGCAATTAAACATATAATTTAATTATATTCGTTCCCTTATGTGGTCGTTTAGTATGGCACCCGTTTTTGGATCGGAATTTTCTGGGTTCGAGTCTTGTTCAGCAACACATTAGTCCTTGCTAAAGAATATTTATTTACATTCTTTCATCGAACTCAGGTGTGAAATGAGTTGGTGGCCGTTAACATCGTCGTCAATTTCTGAACATATTGTAATATACCCTAAATGGCGTCTTGTCTGGTCCTAATTGTTTGGGGAAGACGCATCAAAGCGCATCATGCAGGAAAAATCATATCAATCCATGTAATTTAATACGACTTGTGTGACTATGTTGTCTTGTGCTATGACACTCATTTTCGGATCGGTTGATTCTAGGTTTAAGCCTCGTTCAGCATATAGTTGAGTGCTTGGGAAATAATCTTTACTCACATTCACTCACTGAAGTCAGGTGTAAAATGAGTTTATGGTCGTTAAGAGCGTCATCTGTGTCTGCATATATTGTAATATCCTCTAACTGGCGACATGTCTCGTCCTACCTGTTAAGTGAAGCTGATGAATGGGGACACTTTCATAACCGCCTTGTTTACTGTATATTCGACATACAAAAGATCATGGTGTTGTGGTTTTATACAATTGTTTTTTTTTTGTTTTTTTTGTTTTTTTTTAATAATTGAACTATATTTACTGACATAAGTAAAATTTTAATTTTATTGTTACTTTCTCCCATCCATGTGTGACTATCAGTCTGTAAGTATCAATCATGTATAGTCTTTCATTTATTTTAAGCTCAATGGCAGCGACACTATTATCAATAGTTATCCCAGAATTCAAAACACAATATCAATATCCATAGTGTTTTATTTATTCTTATCTACATCATTAATGTCGCTTCCATC
>NC_088374.1:396586-411586 GCF_034508935.2 Berghia stephanieae | reverse complement strand
ACATTTACATTGGACACACACACAAACACACACACACACACACAAATATATATATATATATTATATATATATATTATATATATATTTATATTAATATACATATGTATATAAGAATAAAGACATGGTGCTGTATTCCTATTTATCGCAGTCAGATATAAATGCATGATAAAATTCAGTTTATTTCAATGCTTTTCTATTGAGTATATTTAAATTTGTTCTATCTCGCTGGAAAGACAGGATACGAGTTTTTCTCATCGTTTTTTCACGAATTGAAGCCACATTTCAGTCAACTTAGCAACAAAAAATCAACAAAATTGACAATATAAATTAATCCCAAATGAAATGGATTTTCTCCTTAAAAAAATAAATTGTGCGATTCAAATATAATCTGGAACCAGAAAATAAATATAGCTAGACGTCTTAGTTCCCTTTTGTTAATTTTCTCTATTCTTTTTCTTTAATCATGAAATGTGATTTGGAATAACATTGTTCAGTACACCAAAATGTTAATCTTTTATTATCAAGCTCTGGCAAATCTAAAAACTTACAACACGATTATTCTTAGGATGGTATATATCTCTACGAGTAAATTGTAAACCTTTTTTTAATAATGGGCAATTCTATTTTCCATTGAATCAAATGGTTTTATTGTGTCCTTAACTCTGACTCTTTTACTACATTTTATTATTAGAAGAATGGAAAATTTCATTAATGAGAAGGTGGTGTCATGGCGATAACTATAGGTGATGGTACGGAAGACTTGGTCAAATCGTTTGGGCTAATTATAAGGCATCTGATCGCAGTCGCGGGATCTCCTATGCGGTAGTCTTACCGCAGACGACATTCAAGACTTAATTTGACCTTTATCCTCAGGATTCGTTCCAATTTGACCGCCCTTTGAAACCGAGCATGTATGATGGGCTCAAAATATTTTTCAATTAAGTTTAATTTCCACATACACCTGTATAATAATAAAGGCAGATAAGTGCATGTTCAAAATAGCCATTATTTATCCGAAATCACTGAGATATCTTCATTTATGTTACTAATCGATGAATTTTTATTGATGAAGGGGAACCCGAAACGTCCATGTTATGTTTTCGTATATTAAATTGGAACTTACATTTCAATTTCACACTGTTATTTATTTTACACTTTGTTGGCAGGAAAACTGGAATAAATCTTAATTTCAAATATTGACGTTTTGCGTTCAGTTCCTGTTCGGTTCGTGAACTTATAGATAGAATTCTGATGACGTCACGCAATGACCTACTTTAGTTCCGGATGGCCAAAGAACTTGGCTGGCTTGTAAACATTGATGTGAAAACAAGCTCGAGTCCAATTTTTAAAACGTGAAACGTGCCAAATAACTGCATAACCATCGGATTGCACTAGAAGACAGGGTCGAGATGGAGTCAAAATGTTCAGGTTACCATCCATTGGAAGACGAAGGACCCAAAAATAATAAATTTAACCCAGCGGAGACAGTTGCAGCGATCAGAAGAAAGGGATTTGGCGATGGCTCAAAATTAACTGCAGCCACCGAGTTTGCAATGATCGTTTTGTTAAAGGTAAAATTGATGGATAAATTAAAATCTTAAATATTATATATACGAATGAATTAATTTTAATTATTGTGAACAAAGCAAGTTTACTTCGCTCCAACATCATCTGTAGCCATTGTGGGCCAGGGCCATAGCATGTCACGGAGTTGGCGGCAACCGACCAAGGTCCTTGCCTTAATTTCTGACGTTGCAAGTTTATGATTTAGAAAAATATGTGTTTTATTCTTTTCATGGAAGAGAAATCAAATCAAAAATTTCAAACTCGGTGGTCTAACAAAATCTTCGGAGAGATTTTTTCACCGATGTGACTTTTCTATGCGAAACTCCGAAGTTGAGAGAAATCATCTGATCATCTCAGACTCAGATGTAATCTGTAGTCTGTAGGCGGTCTAGAAGGAATCATTTTAATTTTATGGTCCATACACGGTCCGGATGGATGATCTTTTATTTGTTGTGTTTAGTTATCAGATAGGACCATGAATATTTCATGCATTTCTCGTGCAACATACTCTAAATCAAAACCAAATGCCTCATTACCCATAGTGATAGGGCTACTTTCGTTTTCAAGATTGGCTTTTATGAGATTAGGAAGTCTTCCACTGTTGTTCTGATCATTCATTTTAGAATTATAATGTTCCAGTTTATAACTTATGCTTTGTCAAGATTATTTTATTGTGCATTTTAAAAACATTTTCTCCATTTGAAGAAATATTAAAAGTAAGGTTGCGTTTTTCTTAAGTTTTTTTTTTCCGTTCTCCGTTGGTGGTGTATTGTAAAGTAACACGAACAAACTGCTTTTCTACACGCTGTTGGACATGTAAATGCTAGTTTTTGACAGAAGTTTAACACGCTGCTTAGTGATTGCCAGTGTCAGTTTATAATGATAGGAATGGTTATTTTTTTACTGACAAAATTAATATTATAATTATTATTATTTTAAATTTTAATCCAAAGAAAGAAACAATCGACCTCTATCAATCCACTAAAATGACTTTTCATAATTTTCATAGTTAGAAACTAATTTTAACTCAAGGTGAGGATAGTTATAATGTTTCGTATAGTCATTGAATTAGGGCCTTCATATGGAATTTTTCCCAAATATGACAATAATAATAATAAAAAATTTCAATTAAAAAAAAATGTCCTTTGGGATCCCGATACTTTAATTGCAGCTATGTGGTATAGTTATCACCGTCATTTTGGAAGGATTAGGGTTCCAGACCCGTTCTGAGCAGTTGAGTCATTGGGAAAGGAACTTTATTCACATTCTCTCACCATACTCAGGCATAAATTGGGTAACTGGCTTTTAACATAGGCTGTAAATTTGCCGGCATTTCTGGCAATTTCGATCTGCCGGAACAAAAAATTAATTAAAATACTTTTTCATTTTGTTTAACAGCCTATTGAATTGGTAAAATTCTAAGAAAATATTCTAGGAAATGGGGATGTTTGCTCATGTTATTGAAAAAGCTTCAGCTCGAGGATTTTCAGGCAAGTTTTTCAGGGGGCAGATGCAGGCCTGTTAAACAGCATTGTCTCTTTCCGGAAAAAATGTAATATCGCCTAACAAGCGTCATGTCTCGACCTGCATGTAAAGTCTTGCTGTTAATAATAATAATAATGGTATAGATTTATAGTGCGCCAAACATCCTTCATCAGGAGGGCTCTGGGCGCCCAAAAAATGATTAGCTTAATCATGAAGCCCTAAACAGTACACGAACAACGCTAATTATACACATAATCAAAAAAAAGCCTGTCGGAATAAGAATGTCTTCAATCGACGCTTGAATTCACTAGTGAAGAAGTGTTGGCTATAAACCCTTGCAAAGCGCTTTGAACAAATTTTCATTTCATGGAAATTGCACTATATAATTGTTCTACCCTTGTTCTACTTTGACAAAGCTTGATGTAAATTTAACGGAAAGCTTAAGGATTGTAAAAAAAAAAATTAAAAATTGAGCTTTATATTATAGCGCAATATCCACTAAATGTGCTCAAAGCGCTGTACAAGGGGTCCCTGGTCAACAGCAACATTTAACATGTAGAACGGGACATGACGCCTTTTAGGCGACACTACAATTTTTCGGACAAAGAAAATGCTGTAAACGGCCAGGTATTCATTTTACACCTGAGTACGGTGAGAGAATATGAATAAAGAGCCTTTTCCAAGGACTCAACTATGCGTCGAGCGCGAGGCTCGAACCCATGACCTTCCGATCCAAAAACGAGTGTCATACCACTAGACCACATAGCCACACAAGGACCAGGACCAGATTGTAATAGGCAAGAAATGACGTAATATATTTCAACAATCAATTTTTTTTGCCTTTACAGGAAGGCCAGCATCACTGCTTGATGAAACTGATCCTGATTGGGTTCCAACGTTAAAGCTTGGACATGGGGCAGAGAAAAAAACAGACCATTACTCATGTCTTAAAGATAGGAACAAACGCAATGACTGCAGGCAGCAACGCTCTAGTTGAACAATCAACAATTGGAGAAACTAGCTCAATCATTGACCATGTAAATGTAAGTGTATTGATTGTATCTGCTTAAAACAATATTTATGTAGGCATGATATCTCTTCCTACATGTTAATGTTAATGTTTCTGTTGGCTTGGGACATCTTGTAGAGTGCTTTGGGTGGATATTGCATGCGCTATATAAAAATAAAAGCAGATCTCACTCTCAGGAAATTTAATAGGTCCAAATCAAGCAATTTTTTGGGGGTAAAAAGTGAGATTAGCAACGTTTGTGCCGTTCATTACACTTTAAGGTCATTGCATTGCCAGTTGAAAGGAAGTTGAATAGAGAGTGAAAAGATTGTAGATCTATGCACATAACAATAGACAAAGGGCACAAAATCATATTTCATATTGTAAAGTTAAGACACAAATCTATGACTATGAGGAATGTAATAAGACAATGGGAATAGAGCACATATCAAGTGACTTCATTTGCTCATAAGGTATGTAAGGAATGCCTGTCTGGTGAGCCAGTAATGAAGTCAAAAGTTTGTCCAAATTGTTGGTGCAAGAACTGACATCAAGAGAAGTTTTTTTTCAAATAACCAGACTGTACAAAAGCTTACATGGTTGAGTTTTAAGACTTTTAACTTCAGAGATAATAAATAACTGAACAAAAAAAACCATCACTTCATTTGAATCAAAAGCTTTGTCTTTATTATGTTGATTAATTTTGTTTTATTGAATGAATGGGCAATGCAATTAATAAAAGAGGAAGATCCATTAAATTTGAGGGAAATGAAATGAATACTATTGTGAGCATGTCCTTCTATGCTATGGATAGGTTGCCTTTTAGGATAGTTCATACAAAATTAGAAAATCCTGAAGGTTTTTGTCTTTGACTATAGCGTTACAAATTTTAAAAATATAGATTCTCTTTATTCACCTCTAGGGAAAATTTGTCTTTGGAGTCTATTCTAAAGGGAGACTGAAATAACCCAGCCATTGCCGCAACACAGCGCCACAAACTGAGCTAGGGCTGAGGTGACTTGCTCAAGGCCACACAAGGTAGTGACAAAGTGTTCTTATGATGAGATAGATAGAATTAAATGAGTTCACCCATATTGATTTATTCCTCAATTATTGAGATCTGGGAGGAAATGTTTATTAACCTTAGCTAAATGAATTTATTAATATTATAGTCTACATGTTATTTTTAATTGTCATTTCATTGTGGTAAAAGGCAATCTGCACAAATCAGCAGAATGACCAATCAAACGTTTTTTTACAGTAGCATGTACCTATTCCCTATGTACGTATGTACAAAATACACACGCTGGCAACAAATTAAATAAAAAAAATTTTAATAAATTATATGGCATAAAAGAAAAAAAAACATTCCCAGAAATGTAAAATATTATGGGCTAAGTTTGTCCATTTTTATTGGTTATTGCTAGCGGTATCTACAAGAAGTTGATGGTTTGGTGCAGCACTTGTAACACTCAATGGAATTTCCCGTGTAGAGAAAACATATATGTGTGTTTTTTGTATATTGGTGTAGGAAATACAGTTCTTATTTTTTTTTCTTTTTTGGCGAAGGCCAATAATTGCCCGAACATTACAGTACAGCAGATTTTCTGAGCATACATAGTTTGATTCCACAGGTGATAGAATTACATTTAGTTTTTAAAATATTTGCGTGTTACTTGTAGAGTTTGTAAATAAATAGTTTT
The DNA here is from genome assembly GCF_034508935.2 of Berghia stephanieae. Taxonomy (NCBI): domain Eukaryota; kingdom Metazoa; phylum Mollusca; class Gastropoda; order Nudibranchia; family Aeolidiidae; genus Berghia; species Berghia stephanieae. The sequence goes on along the minus strand of NC_088374.1, from coordinate 405,823 downwards.
AGAATTTTTAGGTTTGCCAGTAATTTTGTGCTCGATGATAAATATTTAACATTTGCTGTACGGAACAATGGTGATCCAAACTCTATTTTTTTTAAAAGAATAAATTTCCACATAATATGCCAAACCATTTTGGAATTCATCATAAGGTTCAGGCACTATTGACATTGAAGTTGAAGTCAAAGAAAAACTTTTTAAAAAAATTATTTTGACCTGTAAAATGAATGACTTGCGTATTTTAGGAAATGGGGCTTAAGTTTTCTTTGTTTTCAAACATATTAAAATATTAAAATTAAAATTCCCAGTGACACGATAGACGCCAGAGGTGGTAGGTCAATAATGTACTATTTGCTCTATGTATTAACTTAATCTTGGTATTTCTTTTACAGGATTGTGAAGACAGACATTTCAGGTTCCCATCTTGATGCTGAGCAGAAAGCACTTGTCGACACACGGAGTCCACTATAACCCAATTTTTGGGAATGGCGAACCTGAAACAAAAGGAAAGCAGTCAGACTTTTTATTCATTCTTTTCCAATAATGCTTGATTTTATATACCTTTGTAATCCTTTTCATTCTTTTCATTAGACTAATACATGTGTTAAAAATTTTTACTTTTGCCCGAAATGTTTGTGAAAAAATTGTACTAGTTGTAGTATTACTTCTGTTACCATTATTATATAGCAATGACTATGAAAATGTTTTTTTCTCTTTTTGAAGAAAATTTTTGTCTAAAATCCAAGCCCTATCTCCACTGAGTAAAAATGTTTTTGAATTTTGAAAATCCATTCATAAATAAACAAGTTATACAGTTTTAAAGGTGTCATTTATTTGGATGACCCGCAAAGAGGAAAAAAACGCGAAAATATGGGACGCTTTTTCGGCATTTTTTTTTTCGACCTTTGGTTGTATCTTGCGTAATAAGTGGATTAAAAGATTGAATCTTGAAGAGCAAATTAGGATGGTGTTTTGTAAAATATGGGAAAAGTACTCGTCATATTCATATGAAATTTTACAACCAAAAATAAGAAATGTTCATGTATTACCTTGTCAGCGACAAAACCTCCACGCCCGGTAGTTTTAGAAATATTTTACTCCAAAGAGTAAAAATCTATTTTTAACGGTCTTCTGGTAATCGCACGAGTTTTGTCGCTTGACATAATCTAAAATGACCTTTTTTCTAACAGTGTGCCAACTTTCAGTCATATTCATAGATAAGCAGCGTCGAAATTAATTTTTTTAAATAGCATATACGAAACGGCTTCGTCCCATATTTTGACGCGAATTCGGGCACTTCGTGAGCGAAAAAGAGGCCCAAAGATTTGTGCGGGATAGTCATTGCTATATTATATGTTCTGCAATAATATTCAAAACCTAATAATATTTTTGAATTGGCAAATAAATAGAAATCCATTGTATATTTAAACATGAAGTTGGAGCACAATAAAGAAAATAAAGTACTGTAATGACTTTTTTAAAATTTGTTTTATCCGTTGCTTTTGTAATTTGATGGTGAATGCTTGACTGAGTTCTCATTTTTCTACCCTGGGTGTGGGGTCATTGACCTTCCATTGTGGGCAAGGTCATTATTGCTTTCTTCACCCCCTATGTCTGTATTCCTTTTTCAGGTAGCTTTCTATTTTTGTTTTGGAATAAGATTACATGCTTTTTTTCCCTGTCCTTAGATGAGAGAGTGACAAATAGCTGTAAATTTATTTTGTAAATTTATAATCAACATTTTATAAACAATAGACTGGGTGGGGTCTTTGACTTCCCATGGTGGCAAGAGGGCATGCTGTGTCCTCTATCCCTTATATTGTTTTCCAAGTTTCTTTATGTCCTTGTCTTGGAATGAGATTACTTGGTTTTGTCCTTTCCCTTGCCGGAGTCTTTGGCTGAGAGAGAAACAGTCAAATGAATATTGTTGGTTTTGGGGAAAAAAAAAATTTTGTCTTGTAAATCAGTTCGCGTAAAATTTTTTTATTATATTATATATATATATGTGTATATATAATATGGGGGGCGAAGTGGCCGAGTGGTTAAGGCAGTGCACTGTGATCCGGATGTCCCAGGTTCGAGCCCCGCTTCAGGCACTTTCGTTTTTTTTCCTTGAGCAAGATTATTAACCCCCAATTTGCTCACTTGGACAACATGGGTGATTCCTGTTGACATCAGACATCTTGTTTGATGAGTTATCTATATTCCTTCGTGGAATGCCTAGGCGACGATATCTTATGATATCGCTGCGCAAAAGGCATAACGTAACTTAATATAATATAATAAAAAAATAATACGTGAACGTTTGAGTGTATTCCTCTTAGGGGGGACCTGTGCTTGTGTCAGGATGAGACTTTTGGGTGTTATCAGACTTAGTACACTGATAGCATTCTCTTGGAATCTACATTTGTTCCTCTTTGTCTTACTTTTCTTGTGTGCTTTTAATTGTAAATCTGGAAATTTTTACAATCCCATTTTATTCCTTTTTACTGGTGCTGAAATGTGTCGCAAGTGCAGTAAAACCCTTAAATCAAACATAAACATTTGAGTGTATTCCGTCTCTGGATGGAACTGTTAGGCGATCTCAAAACTAAGCACAATAATAACTTTGATCTACTTCTGCTCTGTATTTGATCCAAGCCCATTTTTCTTACAATTATTTCGCAACAGCTTTTAATTGTGCTGAAAATGACCTAATAGTGTCGCAAGCACCAAAAGTAGTCCATCAGAACCATTAGGTCTATAGAGCCAGATTTCATCCCAGTTTCTATAGTGTGAAAATAATAACTTGTTACCCTTCAAATAGGGCGCTTTTCTATTGCCAAATTACTGCTGGGTGTACAAAAATAAAAGAAAGGGGAGGGGGTGGGGTTTTAATTTCATCTAGGATATATCTCGGTCTCTTTGATTGTGAAATGGGTGCTCTACCAACTGAGTTAACGGGACTGCCATGAGTCGCAAAACCATTTAAACGTTTATGTCCGAACACACTGGCTGAGCAAATGTGAGTAAAGAGGCTTTTCCAAGGACTCGACTGAGTCTCCCATAGTAGAACTTGAACCTATTAAAGAAGTTTCTTATTTCTTTTTTTTTAAAGTTATTCATATTCTAGTTCAAGAAAATTCATTGTAATGAATATAGCCATGTGTTAAAAACCTCTATATCGTATTATCAATCCTGCATGGAGTAATATAAATAAATGTAGAAATCAAAATAATAATATGTAATAACAGTAATAATAATCATAGAAGTGAGATGAAAACGGGGGGGGGGTTACCTTAGCAGCTAGTACCACTTTCCCACAGCTAGGAGGCTTAAACCATTTTACATCCGTCACCCATCCATTGTAGGCCTGATTATAAGTAGTCAGTCCCCTGTAAGCCTGAAAAAAAAATTGTGGCAATGGTGGTAATATTATTCACACTTAGTTAACAACAGTGAATTAAATTTTCTGTGAAATGTGGAGTACTCATCTGAAAGGTTATTAGAATTATTCAGAGAGACACAATTCCATAACTCAACATCAGCCGTGGGGCTAAAAATTATATAGTTGGGGGATTGAGTAAAATATCGAATAAAAAAGTAGTCATTCAATGGAGCCGAAGTTTAACCTGGTTTGAAAAGCGGGAAACGGACCATATCAATTGCTACCCTTTAGATAGGACTCTAGTCTATGTCAAAGTACTTTCCGCTAGATCTAACAGACTCAGCTACCCAATCACTGCTGGATTGACAAGGGGAGTGGGATTAGAAAAAAAATATTCACTCGGGATCAAGCTCAGTCCCTTGGAATGGGGTGGGGCTTTTAAAACAGTCTTATGTGCATGATGTTTTGTTACTGTATTAATCAGTTTGATTTGGACGCGGACCACATTGATTTCATAGTCATTGCCTGCCCTGGTGTTTTTAATTTAAATTATTATTTATAATCTTTTGTGAATTCGGAGGAATTCATCACCTTAAAGGCAAAATAGTTGAAATTTGAATGTAACCTCAAAGACTCATTGATCCACTACTTAGACTGACTTAACTTAGACTAAACTTACTAAGACTAAGACTAAGATGATCACGACTCGTGAAGCAGGTCATATCATATTAATATTCCCGTGTCAGGTTCGACATATCTGTCTTCTGTGATTTTTTGAGAATAAATCTTACAATTAGCCGTGAATGGTGTAACATAGTATAGGTATAACATAGGGAAACGATTAAATAATACAGACTTACCGTGAAATGTGTAGACCGTGTAGACAGAAACTTGTGGTCGTGACGAGGTAGTTCGCTACATCAAACGATGAGACTGGCTGTAGTTCCTAAAGATTATGGCACCAGTTGTGTTCACAAATGGCATAGGGGTCTACATCATTAACGGGAATTTAAAAAAAATATATTTATGTCTAGAACCAGAAAAATATGGAAGATTATCGACAGAAACTAATATTTTACTATTCTACGCCATTGTCTTCCATTGCTTTCTGCCAGCCGGAAGTAAACTTCCACTCCGATCAGCTGTTTAACCGCATACTATCTATACGAGTGAGATGCAATCACGTTCTATGATAAAATAAGAGACCGACTAGTAGTTGTGTCGTATGGTCTTCACACCTCCAAGTGTGACTCATTCAGCCATTTGATGTAGAGAGACCGACTGAAAGGAAAGTTCTAATGGAGGACGAGACGGACCGGAGAGGAAACTGAATGCACTCAGTTTACCGCCTAATAGCCTTTATTTCTTCGCAAATATGGTGGTCTTCCAGTAGTGTGTTAAAATAAATATTAAAAAGGTTTGTCACTAGAACACCACTTATAATTCAGACGCTAATTGTTCCAATTAGGACACCCATTTATTGTAATTCGGACACCCGATTATTCCAATGCAGATATAAGGTTGTTGGAATTCAAACATGACTTATTCGATTTGTTCTTTTTTGTTCTCGTTGTTATTAATTTAAATTCTAAAATAGTGAACATTTTTAAAATGATGAGTTCCATTGAGTACAAGGAATCTGAAAGGTCCGTGTTAAATTAAATGGCCCGCCTGCGGGAAATTGTCGTGAAGTTCCAGGTTTGAGAGTTATTTGTTGAGACGAGGGGTCATTTAAATCGGACGATTTTTAAAGGACAAGTTTTTTTTTTTTTTAATCCGTATATTGCCGGAGTACGGTAGTTAACTGGTCAAAACCAGTTTATTCTTCATAATCGTTCATATTTTTATTCTAATCATCTGGACTACTGCAAATATTATAACTTCTTTTTTATCTTCTTTTATTTTTCAGATGCAAAATTGGAGTTGGACACCTTGAAACATCATTCAATTCCTGACAAGGGTTGTTACATGTTTAATTAGTGTTAACCTACATAATAAACCTGATTTAAAATATTCTTAGGTTTGTTTATGTTTTCCTTATTGTTGTTCATTTTTTAAAGATATTCTTAATTTTTAAAGGGGGGGGGCGTTAAGGAAGGGTTGAGGGTGGGGTGTGGTTAATATCTTCAATTTTAATGTCCTCTCTACATTGTCTTCTGAGTGCTAATTTTGTGAATTACTATTAGGTTTATGTATATGGACATTTATATGGTGCATTTTCTAACACATTGTTGTGGGAAGTATATTGAATATACGGATATAGGCCCCATAATAGCAATGGCCCCATAGCAATGTTGATTTCTTGAGTATATATATATATATATATATATATATATATATATATATATATATATATATCCTTTCTTTAAATTATATAGCCTTGTGGAGAACATTGTGCTTATTTAAGTCAATAAAAAAATTGATACGGCGCACAACTCTACTGAAAGATTTAAAAAATCGAAATTTTTTACAGATAGATAACAGATAGCTTGATTTCCTTTTATAATTTAAAGTCAGTTTGAAAGTTCGTTAAGTCAAACATATATTTAAAAAAAAATATTACCGAAGGCACTAACTTCTCATGGCCACACCGTCAACTCTATCTGCCCAGTAGAGTCCTTACTTCCGTTGGTTTGATTTATCGGTGATCAGTGTTGTTATGTAGTAGTGTGTTCTCATTGCGTGTATGTTTATATGTGTGCATGTGTGTGTATGTGTGTGTGTGGTGTATGCATGTGTGAGTGTTTTGGAATGTGGTTGCTTGGAAGAAAAAAAAGGGGGGGGGGGAGGGTGTCCATTAAGTAGAGAAATGCCTGAGCAACGGGGGGGGGGGGGTGTTTGCTTGGAACTGTCAGATTGGCATTTTTTCAGCAAATCATGGCATTCATAGTGATGTAATTCACTTGATCACATGACGGTATTCGGATTTACAGAAATTTTAAACAAGTTTCACCGATTAACAACATCAACTAATATTACTGCTGATATTACTGTCGTTTTTATGCCATCTATGTGATAATTATTGCCTTGGAAAATATTTACTTAAACATTTCGGCAAACTGTCAATTGTTTCTGTCTAGCTTCTAGTCCGAACAAACCAAAAGTAGACAGATTCGGGGACTTGATATTTTTCGCGTCCGCTTCAGATTCTCATTTGACCTCACATAAGTAAAGGGGAGACATTCCGAAAGCTCCTACATCCCCAGTATTCATTCAATATCTATTTTCACCGTTGATCTTTTGTCAGGCGTTTATATATTCAATTTGTCATCATAATAAAAGCGTTTTTAAAACTCTAGAACAAACCTTGATAGATTTGTGAAAGGTTAAAATTTCCTAATTTGACCATTGTTTTGATTCTCGGCCGCCATTTTAATTTGTGAAGTATTGAAGGTAGTGCAAAGCACTCCCAAGTAAAGCATGGTAAAGACTTGCGACTTATTGATATTGATATCTACTGACTGATAAACTAAAATCATGCCGAATAAAGCATGGCAGCGACGACAAGCACATCTATTAAAATGTGCATCTAATCGTAATCAAGCTAATCAAGAAAATTATTCTGGCAATATCGAATGAAAATAGTTCTTTCCCCGCGAAATTGCGGGCTTTCTACTTGTATATATATATATATATATATATATATATATATATATATATATATATATATATATATATATATATATATATGTATATATATAATGTTATATATATATATTATATATGTGTGTGTGTATATATATATACATATATATATATATATATATATATATATATATATATTATATTTAAATATAAGATACCCCGTATAAACAATTATAAGGATATCGGCCCCATAATAATGTTGGTGTCGTAAGTATGCATAACGGATGTGGAAATAGGGTCCCAAGGTTTGACCACCACTTATTCTTTAGTGGCTGAAATGAGTGAAAATTTGTCAGACCACGTCAGGAAATCAAGCACAGAATAAATCTCTAAATACCAAAACGACACATTTTGGAGCTATTATTCCCAAACTCATTAAAAACATTGTTAGTAGTTTGAGTTGTTAAGGATATAGGGCTCATATCCATCTTTACATTGCAGCATGTTAACATAGAGGTCTTTGTTACGACAAGCTGACTCATCTTGCATTTGTGATTTATTGCCACGTAGGCGATGATTAAGTAACGGCAGCATGTCCCCAAGATCATAGTCTATCTTGATGACAATGTCAACCTAACACTCCAACGCTAACGACGCTAATATGGTCTGTTCTTGTCAAATCAGAAGTGCACTATAATACAACATGCCTCACACGCAGCTCCCATCTTTTGTTAGCTCTAGTTCAATTATCTCTTATAGCATTTAAAGGACCACGTTCGCTTCGACAAGACCACAGGTATAGCCCCAAAGACCTCGTTGAATCCAACTTTCATTTGTAATATTGTCAACTCCTAGTGAATTTCTCCTTTATATCATAATTTACAGCATTTTTCAATGTTAAATAGACAGAGATAACCGGGTATACATTATTATAATTTGCTAAAATTACCGTTAGGATCAATGGCTTTTCAGCGGATGTCATTGAACAATTATGTCGCATCTTCTTTAATTTTTATTTTACTTTACATTGTGATATATAGGCATTTTAAGTGGCTCTTGTGTCTTACCTCACTGAAAGATATCTTGACCGTATATAAATTGTATTCATTTTAGACTAATAATTGTGTGAATCAATGGTTCACGATGGTTCACAACGTCGAAATAACCATATTGTGGTAAATGCATTTCGATATAGGGGATTTTTAATTACTAATGTTATTTACCGAAAAACATGACTTTGATGCCATATCGATATAACGTTTGTCAATATATCCTTTCTGAACTTCATATCAGCCCTTTAAATCGTCCATTCCAAAATAGAAAATTTATTTTAACCATCGGTGACTTCACCAGAAATTGATAATAGTGTGGCATGTAATGTCAAACATTCTGTTAGATGTATCAGTATAATAATATGCCCTTAAAAGAATATTGTTAGTACTTACAAATTAAGAAGCCTGTTTGAGCATAAAGAGGGGATGTTGTGGTACTTTCTGGATATAGTTGATATTTGTTATCACAGATGCAAGTAGTTCAACATGGTTGCTTAGAATGGTTGTTGGAAAAATATCTAGACTACAGGATTTAGGTCGAAATTACATTATCATAGGTTTGATGGATTTCGCTGAAATAAGAGATAAATTCACGAATGGATTGTCTCCCTTAAAAGATTAAATATAAGGTTTTGCATTAGTTGACAATTTGTCTAAATTAGATCGTATTTTAGTTACTTTGTCAATAAAATATTGGCTGACACATTGTGGAGACTTTGGTTCGAATAATCTGTGGTAAGATTTATATTGTCTTTTTGTCGCTTTCTGTAAGGTGATTTTATTACAGAAAAATGGCTGAAGTTGTTTTAACGTTACATAATTATGGATTAGGCCTTATGTTTAGTTAAACCACTCTTCTTTTACAGTCTTCTGGCGTGTTGTTGAAGATCTTTATCGTCCTTAATCTCGACTGTCATCCAGGTGCTGAGGGACGATCTGTGACGACTATGTGTTGCACTGGGGTTTGGGAGTCAATAAGATGACTTAGATGCATATTGTAAGCTGCAACAGTGTCACATCTTCTAAACATTTGATGAATCTTTTCCTGTAGATCCCTACTGAAAGACACACATCATATCAAATGATGTGCATAGTTACAACTTAACGCGTGGACTTGGTTTATCAAGGCAATCAATAGAGTAAGTGATGATGGATAGAAATGCATTTATCGATAACTAGAAGGTCTTGAATTGGCATGGTGACGTCAGTAAATACCCAGTCTAAGGGTTACTGCAATAT
>NC_088374.1:389086-391586 GCF_034508935.2 Berghia stephanieae | reverse complement strand
AAATCCACTCTCCTCAGCTTAACTGTAATGTATGGTAAATAACTGCGTGATTGTGGTCGAGTGTGTGTAAGAATGACAGAGTTATATCCTATGTATTATTGCTTTGTCTCAAAGAGAGAGAGAGAGAGAGAGAGAGAGAGAGAGAGAGAGAGAGAGAGAGAGAGAGAGACAGAGAGATGGCGAGCTTTTTTCTACCTAAACCCTGACCAAACGGTTAAAATAAAGAAACATTTGGATTTAGATCTACCAGACCAGCCCCATTCATACCTGAACTACGAGAATTCGAGGATGGAATGACAGACATCATCCGAAACATAAAATTTAGACAAATCAACGACACCTTCCAAAACAAACTAAAACACGACATACGATCAATACATCAAAACTCCAATGTTTACGTCGCCGCTGACAAAACCACAAACTTCTACAAGCTCACGCCTAAGGAATACACACATTTACTTGACAAAAAACACAAGCAGAGTACAAGAAACAAACACCATCTACGACAACTGACATTACAGCAGAAGACAAAAGCATCGCCGAGAACCTACAGCTAAGTGACAGAATAGACACCACAGTAAAATCTAACGCCTTCATCACTATCAAAGACCATAAACCAAACTTCCGTAACAACGTACAATGCCGTCTCAAAAACCCATGCAATTCCCAAATCGGAAAAAAGTAAACAGATTTTAGACAGAATCAACACCAAAATCGTCAAGGAAAGCGAATTCAACAAATAGAGAAAAACCGCTGAAGTTAACAACTGGTACAGAAAACAAACAAAGACAAAACGCAATCATCTTTGACATCTGTAATTTCTACCCTTCAATCACCAAAACCCTACTCCTCAAAGCACTACAATTCGCGAAAACCTTCGACAACATCACCAAAGAAGAAATTCATATTATCCTGCACTCGAAGAATACATCACTTTACAATAATAGAATAGCATGGACAGAAAAATCAACAAACTTTGATGTCACCGTGGGAAGCTACCACGGAGCAGAATCATGCCAGCTCGTCGGACTATATCTACTTTCTCAAATGCGAAATAGTGATATAAGCATTGGACTATACAGGGACGACGGACTCGCATTGTGCAATAAAACACAGAGACAGACAGAATTAATAAAGAAAAAAATGTGCAATATCTTCCAGGACAACAATCTGAAAATTACAATCGAAGCCAACAAAAAAACATTCGACTTCCTGGGCATAACCATCAACCTAAACGACGGCACCTATCAACCATTTTCAAAACCCAACATCAGCCCATTGTACGTCCATAGACATAGCAACCATCCGCCATCTATAATGATAGAAAACATCCCCAAGAGCATTAACAAACGACTATTTAACAACTCTACAAACAACAATGTATCCAACGATGCAATCCCTCCGTACAAAAGCGCACTACAAAAAAGTGGATATAACTACAAACTAAAATATTAGGAAGTGACCATTACCACCCCAACGTAAAAACGACAAAGAACACGACACATACCATGGTTCAACCACACCGACAGCAAGAATGTTAAAACTTCTATAGGTAACAAATTCTTCAATCGACTACAAAAATGCTTCCCTCCCGGTTACGTTCTACACCCAATCATGAACGAAAACACCATCAAAATAGGATATACCTGCATGCCAAACTTACAAAACATTATTTCCTCCAACGATAACCGAAAACTATCACAGCCAGCTCAGCACAGCAACAACCTAGAGAAAAAAAATGCAACTGTAGGACCCAGGCAATATGCCCACTAAACGGCAATTGCCTGACTGAAAACATAATTTATCAAGCCACAGTTACACGACCATACACACCAAAACAAGAAACATACATTGGCCACACCGAGGTTCATTCAAAACCAGATACAACCTGCATACATCTTCCTTCAGAAACATACATAAACGACATTCTACTACACTAAGCGAACACATTTGGAACCTCAAAGAAAAAAACATACAACACAGCAACACATGGACAATCATATCCAGAGCACAATAGTACTCCCCCACTTCTAAGATTTGCAACCTCTGCTTGGAAGAAAATTTCTTCATCATCACTAAACCGAACATAGCAACACTCAACAGAAGAAACGAACTAACATCCTCATGTAGACATAGAAACAAACACCTTTTATGTAATTACGAACCCCCATAAACACGAATTTAGTAAATTACGAAAACGCAACAATCTACTTTCACTTCCACTTCCTGATGAGAGCAACGCTCGATAACGTTGTAAAAGTCAATCTATCTTAATTATCTTTCAAATGTTTATAAATAGCTCCTTTTATCCTAAAGTTGAGCACTATTATTTCATTGTTTTTGTTTTTATAATTGATATATATATATATATATATATATATATATATATATATATATATATATATATATATATATATAAACATTTCAAGTATAATTAATTATTCTTGACCTCTACAACGATCGACCCAACATTGTAGAGGTCAATAATAATTAATTATTT
>NC_088374.1:370282-383986 GCF_034508935.2 Berghia stephanieae | reverse complement strand
GACCAAGGCGATTACAGTGTCCGTTTTTGTTGTAGATGTATTTGTGTTGATGGTGATTTGTGGTTGTTTTATTGAGAGTTGTGATGGTGATAGTATTAATAGTCGTGGTGATTTATGGTTGTGATGAAAATGGTAAATTGTTATAGTCTTGGTGATGGTGAGTTGTTATAATCCTGATTGTGGTAAATTGTTATAGTCTTGGTGATGGTGAGTTGTTATAATCCTGGTTGTGGTAAATTCCTATAGTCTTGGAAATGGTAAATTGTGTTATAGCCTTGGTGATGGTAAATACGTATAATGATTGTGATCTGTTTATCAGTTCTGATTATTATAACATGAAATATGAAAAAAAAAAGAATATTTGTTTTAAAAGAGATAAATATTATACAATGTCAAGTATATGAGATAAACAATATTTACAGTAACAAAATGACAAATTATGATATACAATATTAATAACAGTTAATGTCAGGGAAATGATATAAACGTACTTAATTGAATTCCGTCAAGTTATTGGCGAGAGTTTTATCAGAAACGTCAGCTGTGACCAAATTATTATTTTTTTTTTGATAAAAAACCCACAGATTTAATTGTAAAACACAATCAGCCAATGTCCTGTGGACATAAGATTGGTGAACTACACCAGTAAGCACATGTATTTTATTTTACTTTATTACATATCACCTCCATGAGTTATTTCCAAATGTGTAGAGCATTGGCAAAGAGCACTTGATCCATCTAAATGTAACGTCTTACACACACGAAGATCTAACCCACAACGTATCCATACTGTGTAACGAAGTACACTTAACTGCAGGTCTGATAACCCGATCCATTCTGGGCAAATTGATATAATGGAACTCTCATAAAATATTGTCCAAAACAACAATGTTAAACTAGGCCCAAACTTGTGTTCGGATGTCAGACGTGCATATATATACACGTCGCCTGTCACCAATGATGAATCGAACATGTGTCTACTACTACACAACTATAATTTATAAGATATATTGATACCTTAAAATAAACCTTGACAACCATCTGTTTACAATGATATCACGTTTCAAAGCCATTTCAGAGCGGTGGGAGACAAAACCCTTCCCAAACTCGCGGACATTTTCTATTTTACTTGATGTAGGAAATCTGTTAGATTCCAATTATTATTTAATAACTTATTCACAATTACAGTTTTTATTTCAAAGCCTCAGATATGACACCGAATACAATTATTTCTATAAGTAATGAAGTGTCTTTATGTAGACTTTAGGCTTAACTGTGAGGCTTTGAAGACAATTCTATGCAACCTTGACAAAGGCTGTGTCTTGGTTCTTAGAGAAATCCTCCATGGTGAGAAATTCTCATTTTTTTAAAGTCACTTAAATTATTCTTTCTTTTTTTATTTTCATTGTCAAATTAAACCATCCGAGTACATATAGGTAATCAAATCACTGCCATCAAAAAAACAATTGAGATTTTAGTATTTCGTATTGGCTTTGTGAGGAAATTGACGCCTAACGTTGTTTTACCGTATTTCAGTCACATGTATAAATGGATGGATTTTAATATATATTTATAAAGGATTCGTTTTCAATGATAAATTAGACTCACAATACAATTTCTGATAATTATTACAACTAAAATTTCTATAAGAGTGGATAAGTGTGGTTTATTGTGATCTTGATTTAATGTTTGATAAAGTATGTGATAATTATAGAAATATATCATATAATAATGTCATATGACTAGCCTTGAATTCCTAATTACGTCTGTATAATAATCTCTATATAAAGTGTGTGATACTGAGAGAAATATAGCATATAATAATGTCATATGACTAGCATTGAATTACTAATTACGTTTAAATAATAATCTCTATATAAATTGTGTGAAACTCAAAGAAATATATAATATAATGTCATATGACTCGCATTGAATTACTAATTACGTTTAAATAATAATCTCTATATAAATTGTGTGAAACTCAAAGAAATATATAATATAATGTCATATGACTCCTTCAATCACTAATTACACATTTATCTATTGTCTAAGTCAGTGAGCTCTTAAATGAGCTCGATTCACAGTTGAGTCCTTGGAAACGAATCATTACTTACATTATCTCACCTTACTCAGGTGTAAAATGATACCCTGGTCGTTAAAAACGTTGTTTCAATCGGAAAAAGTAATTGGAAAATCTCCCAATAGGCGTCATGTTTCGTTCAACATGTTACGTGTTGATGTTGACCAGGGACCCTTTATAAAAGACTTTAAGAACTTTTTGTGGAAATGGCGTAATATATAAACAGATCAAAACAGTGGGAGGTATTGTCACGTTACTCAAATATATCTAATCTTCTAAAATTATACTGTAAACATCCTATTAATCACATTCAGCTATTCAGAGAGAGAAAAAAAATGTTTTTTTTTTTACTTTGAGTACAATGAAATAAAATGAAACCAGATAAATAAAAAGACTTCCAAAGCCGGGGAGAATTATAATTTTCTTATTTATTTTTCTCTCTTTGTCTTTGTTAGAAATTCTATAAATTCTACAAAGGTTTAGAACGGAAATTAACAAAGTTATTTTTCTGTGTTTTGACATAAAATCTTGTTTTACTTAAAGGAGGGAGATAATCAATGTATATCATCAAATAGTTAAAAACTATTGAGTTGTTTCCCTTTCATTTGTCTAGATATCCAATATCTAGGATAATTCATAATTAGTGCCCCGTCGCGTCACATTGGTGTTATATCGGAGCAGTGGAGATGATGACAATGAATTTGGTAGTAACAAAAATAGAACACTGTGAGGAATTTTCCTTTAAATTTATAGAGATAGGTTGTCTGTGAAATGTGTCGCATCGTCCGGAAACGGTAATGTATTCAGGTGACGGAATTGATGCAATTAGAAATTAATGTAAAACATTGATTGGTATGGCTATATTTTATATATTTGAGGAAAAGAGGGGAGGGAAAAACAATATTTCACCGACGTGACACCAGATAATGATGATGGGACACATTTTCGATCTATATTTATTTATCATGAGACTGAAACGGGTGTTGTACGCGTTTACTCCACATTCTTATAACGTGTATACAACTATGTTATTATATATCATATAACTGTTTATTATATTATGATGATTACATACAAGGATAATGATGATTTAGATGATGGTGACGATGATAATATTGATGATTACAAAAATAGACATATGGAGTAATTGTGATAAAGATTGTAATAATGATAATAATAAATAATAATAATAATAATAATAATAATAATAATAATAATAATAATAATAATAATAATAATAATAATAATAATAATAATAATAATAATAAATAATAATAATAATAAATAATAATAATAATAATAATAATAATAATAATAATAATAATAATAATAATAATAATAATAATAATAATAATAATAATAATAATAATAATAATAATAATAATAATAATAATAATAATAATAATAATATAATATATGATGATGATGATGATGATGATGATGATGATGATGATGATGATGATGATGATGATGATGATGGTGATGGTGATGACGGTAACGACGACTACGACGACCATAATGATGATGATAATAATGACGATGTGGTGTTGATGTTGGAGTTTGGTGAATGATTCAAACCAGGATTATCAGAAAACGGACACCATTGATGACGTGATTTAAACGGGTTTCAATAGATATCCAGTAAAATAGGAGAAGTGATCAATGGGATGTATGGAATCTCTGTTCGTGATTCTCACCACAGGCCTGACGGTCTGTCCTCTGTCCAACAAGACCGCCGTACTCACTGATGACTGGTCATTGGTGTCCTTGTCATAGGAGTACACCGAGGCAATCCTCTTTGTCGCAGACATCAAATGGACATTAGAATATCCTGTAAGAAATAAATGTAGATGTTTGTATGTGTGTGTGTGTGTGTGTGTGTGTGTGTGTGTGTAATAAAGTCATAGCCGTCATTCATAACATACAATTCTATACAAACACACACCGATGCAATTTTTTTTTAAATTGAGATTTTATATAGCGCAACATCTAATAAACGTGCTCAAGGCGCTTTACAAGGGGTTCGTAGTCAACAGCAACATTTAACATGTAGGACGGAACATGACACCTGTTAGGCGATATTACATTTCCTTTTTGGAGGGGTACAACACTGTTAACTGCCAGGTACTCATTTTATACCTGAGTACGGTGGAAGAATATGAACAAAGAGCCTTCTTCAAGGACACAACTATGCATAGAGCGAGACTCGAACCCAAGACCTTCCGATCCGAAAGCAATTGTCATACTACTAGACCACATAGCCGCACGGATTTGTCTATACAATGAGATATAGAGATTCACTGTGGTCATACTGGCTTTATTGTCATACGGAATGAATTCAACGGGTTCCGTTGTCGTAATAATGTAAAAACAAATGATGGTGACGATGATATAATGGGTAATGATTTATGCTTAATAGGATGAGTTTGACCTTGATGAAAGTGTGACCTTGAGAGGAATGATGACCTTGGTGATAAATTTCGAAATGTTGCCGTTATCGGTAATTAAAGTAATAATAACAAAGAAGAAAAATAATAATGATATAATAATAATAATAATAATGATCTTTGCTTCGTGCTGGAATGGTATTGGGTTGGAATACCCGCTCGCTACATGGCATTGTGCAAGTCACTTCGCTAGTCTAGAAAAGTGCGGCGCTACCCTGCGGCTGAATTCTGGATTTTCCCAGTGTTAAATTTAATTAGACACTAAATACATATTTCCTCTATAGGACAAATGAAGGAATTGAATTATTTTTTTATATAACGATTAATTCATTTATTTATCTAGAACAATCTATCATTCACGACACAACATTTACAGCTAATGTTTTCATGAAGGTTTTGGAATTTGGAGCGCTCGGTTTGTCAACAACATGAATTTAAATCAAACAACGGATTCGACTCAAATATTGATACCAAACTATAGTGGGTGGCAGGAGGGTAAAACTTGGCTTATTTAACACGTTATTTCAAATTAAAGGCATTTAAATTGAATCACTTTAACCTATATTTCCATCAACACTAAACAAACAGATTTAAAATTATTAGAAAGAAACAGAATATCATTTTTAGACAATGCTAGAAACGTTTTCGTAGACTAATTAATACCGCTGGCAGTTATAAAAGACAGCTAAATCGACAGAAACTCCTGCCGATGGGATTATATCGTTGAGAATAACTATTAACTATTAATCATAATAATAGTAATAATAATAATATCATAATAATAATAATAATAATAATAATAATAATAATAATAATAATAATAATAATAATAATAATAATAATGAGATGATGATAATAATAATAATAATAATAATAATAATAATAATAATAATAATAATAATAAATAATAATAATAATAATAATAATAATAATAATAATAATAATAATAATAATAATAATAATAATAATAATAATAATAATAATAATAATAATAATAATAATTATTATATAATATATAATAATAATAATAATATAATAATAATAATAATAATAATAATAATAATAATAATAATAATAATAATAATAATAATAATAATAATAATAATAATAATAATATATAATAATAATAATAATAATATAATAATAATAATAATAATAATAATATAGACATCATCATCATCATCATCATCATCATATCATCATCATCATCATCATCATCATCATCATCATCATCATCATCATCATCTTAATCATCATCATCATCATCTTAATCATCATCATCATCATCATCATCATCATCATCACCATTTTCAACATCTTCATCATAATCGTCATCACAAACAACTCACACCACACAATGACACAAAACATCAATCTTACCGTCAGGACTAGAAGCCGTAACCACCAAATGAAAGACGTAAATCCCCTTGATCGGTGCCGTGAATGTCCCTGTGGAAGGATTAAATTGTCCACCCAGATCCATGATTCGTTCCGTGAATAGAAGGGTCTGTCCATTAATTAGTTTTGTGTTGTCGTTTTCGGTGTAGCCGTAGCTAAAGGCTACTGGGGACAGATCTGGAATAAATTATTTGGTATAGGATTAGAGATGATGACGATGATGATGATGATGATGATGATGACGATGACGATGATGATGATGATGATGATGACGATGATGATGATGATGATGATGATGATGATGATGATGATGATGATGATGCTGACGTTTTGATTAATACACGTTTATATATTCCTTGCTGGATACAATAGATAATAAAACCTGACTATGTATAGTCTAGTCTATCACTTCATATAAAACACTTCTGAGTACACAATGGATTCACGACATATGAATTATATTATTACATACTATTGTAGAAAGTATTTTATCATTGTTATATCCTGAACAGTTGTATGTATGACCTTCAAGTGTCAAAAAGTTTTTATTTTTAGCATTTTGATCAAGACAAATCCAGACTTGGGGCAGCGTGGCTCAGCGGTATACGGTCCTCGTTTAGTACCTGAAAGTTACCTAGTTCGATTTGTGTGGTCTAAGCAAGTCACGTGAGCAGCGTGACTCAGCGGTATACGGTCCTCGTTTAGTACCTGAAAGGTATCAAGTTCGATCGCCCGCCACTGCGTTGTGTGGCATTGAGCAAGTCACATCGCCCTAGTTCAAATTGCGGCGCTGCTCTGCGGCTGACACGAGGGTTATTCCAGTCTTCCCTTGGAATAGACCCTCACGACAATTTTGCCATGAGATGAATAAAGGGAATTTTAATTTATTTAATTCTTTATTTATTTATTAAACAGACAAAACATCTTCTTGCCACCCTTTGGACAGGACGCAACTCTAAGATAAATGTAATTCAACAAGGTCAAACAAACTCAGCTATCCGATAACTTCCTTTACATTCCAGCAGAATCAAAATCTCGGAATGCCTTTGTCCAATGGGACGCCCTCAATTTAACAAAAAAAAAGTTTTCAAATAAATCATAATTACGGTACTTTCTGCCATACTTAAATTTCATCTTATCATCCAATCAATGCTGGGTGAACATCAATGGCCTAATTGGACCATGATGTCGGTGTTATTTCTATTTGTTTTATTAAAACAGGATCTGAACACGGAATATAATTGTTTTATTCAAGATGTAGACATTAAAACGGATACTCAATCCAAGTGTTTGAACGTTTCCCATTTTACACGTCCCACCTGATTTAAGGTCATCCAGTATTTATTACAATAGGATAGTTGTCGTATTTATCTACTGATGTTATGTGTTTAGATTAAATACTCAAAAGATTCGCTAGTCAGATTAAACATATCAACACGTTACAATGCGTGTAACCATTAATATTCATAGGCTACTAGATATATTTTAATGAGAACTAATCACGTAAATAATAAGAAGGAGCCGAGTGACATCAACGTCGTTCCTTCTATAGTATTTTAGTAACGCATGGTGGTCTAGTGACTATGACACTCAACTTGTAACCTACAGGTGGAAAATATAAAATTCCGATGATCGCGGATTCAAATGAAAATCTTGGATTACTCGCCTTTTCTCACAATACAAAACCCTTCGCCTCAAAACCGTATTAAGTCGGGTTGGTTAAGATGTTGAAAATTGAATTAATAGCCAGTCAGACTTGTGTTGAGTTTGTATGTTTTATTGAGGAGAATGGATACCATATTTTCGGGTGCTAATGCCAACCATTTATATTTTTCACCAGTTTAACATTTAATTCAGATTTTAAGCATCTAGTTCGTTCCGACATAATACCGTTTTGAGACGATGGGTCACATACTGTAATTTATCTCCCAGGTCCATACGCCTGTTATATTAAATGGAAATGAGCAATTACAAGCTATCTGTTGGATAGGACGATAGGCACATAGTACATTACGCAATACGGCTACGGAATGAGCTCAATTACTGTTGTTTGAATCGGTAAGTGTGTGAGGACGGGGGAGGGGGGGGGGGTTGTTAACATGTCTTGTCAAATGATTGATGTTAGTTCGTCTGTCAATAAACTGAGAGCTTTATCAACTGTGCTATCATTATTCTATTTTCTCACCCAAAGGTAAAACCTGACAGTTTGGATATTTCAGCGCTTTGATCACATCTTGTTCATATATTGCTATCAAAAAATATACATAAGGCGCATTTTCATCTTTTAATACAATATTATTCTGTTGTTATCAGAGTGTGCAAATACACATTCACCCCCCACCCCTCACATACACATTCACTCCCACCCCTCACATACACATTCACCCCCCACCCCTCACACACATACACATCCTTACCTACCCATCCACACATCCATACACAACCCTCCCCCCCCCCACACACATACACACACATCCATACCTACCCACCCACACATCCATACACAACCCTCCCCCCCCCACACACACATACACACACATCCATACCTACCCACCCACACATCCATACACAACCCACCCCCCCCCCACACACACACACACTCATCCTTACCCACCCACACATCCGTACACAACTCCCCCCCCCCCCCCACACACACTCATCCTTACCCACCCACACATCCATACACAACCTCCCCCACACACACACATACACACACATCCATACCTACCCACCCACACATCCATACACAACCTCCCCCACACACACACATACACACACATCCATACCTACCCACCCACACATCCGTACACAACCCTCCCCCCCCCACACACACACATACACACACATCCATACCTACCCACCCACACATCCGTACACAACCCTCCCCCCCCCACACACACACACATACACACACATCCATACCTACCCACCCACACATCCGTTCACAACCCTCCCCCCCCACACACACACATACACACACATCCATACCTACCCACCCACACATCCGTTCACAACCCTCCCCCCCCCCACACACACACATACACACACATCCATACCTACCCACCCACACATCCGTTCACAACCCTCCCCCCCACACACACACATACACACACATCCATACCTACCCACCCACACATCCGTACACAACCCACCCCCCCCCCCCCCCACACACACACACACACATACACACACATCCATACCTACCCACCCACACATCCGTTCACAACCCTCCCCCCCCCCACACACACATACACACACATCCATACCTACCCACCCACACATCCGTACACCACCCCCCCCCCCACCACCCATACACACACATCCATACCTACCCACCCACACATCCGTACACAACCCCCCCCCCCCCCACACACACACATACACACACATCCATACCTACCCACCCACACATCCGTACACAACCCACCCCCCCCCCACCACCCATACACATCCACTGACGAACAGCGTGTTAACGAGATAGATGTGTATATTTTTTTAACATGCGTTTCCTTTTCCTTGTAATTGATGCAATTTATTTGTTTAAAAATTCCAACAAAATGCGCTAATCGGAAATAACGTAGCAAAACACAAAACGGTGTGTAAGCTTAAAGATTATAGTCTGTTTGATTTATATTGTGAGAACTAATCACCAAAACAGCTTTTTAAAACAATAACAATATGAGAGACACCATTTTCTTCCATCCATAGAGAACTCTCTGTTTTTTAAATTTATTTATGTCAACTATTTTATATTGATTTAGCTTTACCCTTAGATATTTTAGACTTTAGTTCTAGAGTGCTTTGTGAATGTAATAGGATGTGTATTTAATGTGAGTTCTGTCTTGTGTTGAATGTGTTGTAAGTAAATCAGACTAAGACGAGTCTATGGACTGTTTATTATTATGGATAAATTCTAATCATGCAAGTATTAGAATTGATTCAAACATTCTTCGTTTACTATTCTTCTATTCTATTCATTTACTCTTCCTGTTCCTGACATGAGCGTTTTTCCTGCCTTACATTCTGTCTTGTTAGAGTTACCTGCTTTTAGACGAAGTTGTTTTAAATTATTCATTTATATTTTCTTGACTGTGACTTGGCGATAACTCATTAAATGTCTGCCCCTGAAGTTATTTACCCATTTATCCCTGAGTCACGATATGAAGAAATATAGCTTTGGTATTCTATGTCGGAACGGTAAATCATTTTGTGTCCATTATTTTATTTAACATTGTTTTTAATTTCTAAAGAGGTTACACTTTATATATCAGTTTGTATATATTTCATATGTTTAAATGTGCGTCCAAATCTTTTTTCTCTGTTTACTAATATCCCTGGCAGAAATACGTTGCGGCCAATATACTTTAAACCCGGGCTTGTGCAGATTTAAATGTTTTAATCTTGCTATCTGGTAACATGTCGTTTAGAAAATTGCAAATGACCTGGATACCAGTGGGTGGAACACCGTCTTTATGAAATTTATATATATATATATATATATATATATATATATATATATATATATATATATATATATATATATATATATATGGTATGCTTGGCTAAGAAGCTCATAACATTGACACCAGGAAGTATAACGGACCAACACACAACACTGTGTGTATACATGAATGTTTATAGTCAGGTTAATACAGTTCAGTGAGCATTACTCATAAACGCGGATGGCAATAAACAATAACAAAGACCTGAGTTACATCATCTTCGAACTATCTATATATATTCAAATCGAGATTTGATATAGCGCAAAATTCCCTCAAGGTGCTCAAAGCGCTTTACAAGGTGTCCCTGATCAACACCAGCACTTAACATAATATAGGAGGGGGCATTACGCAAAAGGCGGTATTATTATTTTTTTTTTCGGAAAAGAGACAACGCATTTAACGGCCAGGTACTCATTTTACACCTGAGTACGGTGAAAGAGCGTGAGTAAAGAGCCTTTTACAAGGACTCAACTCTGCGCCGAGCGAGGCTCGAAACCAAGTCCTTCCGATCCTAAAGCCAGTGTCATACCACAAGACCACATAACCATATGACCGATATTCATGAAGATACACAATACACAATCAAATCCTAGCATATCTAGATATCTATTTATCTGAATTATTTAAACGTTAAAGGAAGATAGACCTATAAGTCTTTCATGCACATGACAATACCGAAACATTCACTATATATCTCAATCAATTTAGAATATCCGTCTCTTTTATTTTTTATTTTATTTTATTTTACAAATAGATTTCACGAATTGTTATGATCTGTCAAAATGGCTATGAAACGTTGAGCTACTTATGGCGATTTCGTTTGATACAATCACAATACACAGGAGAAACTTGACTCAATGTTTTGATTCGGAAGTAGAGATATGGAACAATGACGTCTGCTAAATGCATGTCGATGGCGTCGCGCGCAAACCGTCTAAGTCCGCGATCGGTATGAAATCGTTTTATTGGCTTAATTCATTCTATACCCTACGATACACCATGTCTATTAATATCTAAGAAAACACGGAACTCTAAATTGGCGAATTTGACATGTGATCAAACCGCACAAGTCCATTGGGTCTTTAAATTGCCGGTCTCAAAACGTCTATCTCCGTTGTGATCCCTTCTTGAATGTTTCAACGTCAGGTGATTGGTCTCAGTTACAACAATGCCTTTTCCTCAACTTGATGAGTTTAAAAATAATCTAAGCGAATAGCATCATTGTTTAAATCATAGACTGGCTCATGTATTTATTTGATCTTTTTAATAATTTATCATTTATCATAACATCGTACTCTCATTTCTTGATATTGATATTGAGAGGTATACTTCAAATGTAATGTTACACTGTTGGCATAATGAAATACACCCAAGAAAAAAAATGATTCTTAAAATTCTCTAAAAGTGATTAAAATACATTGACTGATATTGCTCAAATAGCTTTTGTTCTCTGTCATTATTGAAGATAATTAGCTCACTTGTTTTGTTTTACTTATGTCAACTGCTTAAAGTCATGCTGCCTTACAGCCGTGGTAAACGAATGCTTCAACTCGGTTTAGAGACTCAGAAGCAAGCCAAAAGACGAAAGCTTCTTGAATCACCTGATGTGCAATTGCACAGAGAAACCCTTGAGCCTTTTCAGGACATTCTGAATCTATCTGTCTCGGAATTGATTGATGTACAATCTGACATGGATATTCAGTTTAGTATTGATGAAGAAATGTTTAACTTTTGTAATATTAGTAGTGGTGAGATGGAGAGTGAAAGCGGTAAAGAAGGTGATGAGATGGACAGTGAGAGGATCATAAATGATGAGGTGGAGAGAGACAGGGGAAAAGATGATGAGGTGTACAGCGGTATGGTGTAAGATGAGGTGGACAGTAACAGTGGTAGGGCAGCTGGAGGTAGGGTGGAAGATAATGAGGTGGACAATGACCGTATTAGGTTGGAAGGTTAAGAGGTGAAAAGTGACCATTGTAGGGTGGAAAGTGAAGATGTGGACAGTGGGGAATACGATGAGGTGGATAGAGTAGGATGGAAGGAGATGAAGTGTGAGGGAACCAAAAGTAGAAAAATCTCGAAGAAATATTTGAACAAACGCTTACCGGAGCAAGGCAAGGCTTATGTTGGCAGAATATTAGACAATGAGTCAAATAAATCTGTTAAATCTTGAAAATAAGCAGTCTCAATGGGGGGTCGATGCTCGTGTAAAGCACAGTATCACCAATGCAAGAAGATAAATGACGAAGACCGAAGCAAGATATTTAATGAGGTGTGGCAGTGGATGAGTTGGGATGAGAGGAATGTGTAGAGCGTGTGCTACTTGTTCCTGCACTGAAAGCTTCTGCACTGTATACTAAACTAAACTGCAGGTGCATAATTAGTACTCAATTTATAATGTAGGGACTGGTGACTGTCTTTCCTGTCTCTGGAACGAGACAGTGGGGGCATTCACTGCTAATGAGTTTGCGACATGTTTATATGAGTTTCACGAATAAAAAAGATCATTTTGATACAGTGACCGTGATCTCTGATGATCCCACTTATCAAAACTGTAACCGTGTGTTAGCCACGGCTCTGAGATTGTTTTGCATCAAATATGAAAAGATTTTGGTGTAAAAAATCTTGGAACGGGGTTACATGCAGATGAGGTGGATAGCGTACATGCGGCAGTTGAAAGACAACAGAAGAATGCTCACGTCTATTCACCTCTTGATTACGTGCAATTGATAAGGTCAGCAAGAAGGAAGCCACGTACCTATAAAGTTAAGTACTTGAAATTCCAATTCTTCAAATACTTTGAAACATTTGGCAAAGAAGAGATTATAAGTATTAACCCTGGAGCTGGGGAAAAAGTCACAGACGTTTGTGCCTAAAAATAGTGTCCTTTTGGGTCAATTCATTTTTAATTTAATTTTCCAGAGGATTGGGTAAATCTCAAATTAGGGCGTTGGGATCAACTCCCTTCCAGTAATAAATAGTTTTTTAATGAATATTTCAATTGTGAGTTATTATCTGTTACACAATTCACTTTAATAAATCAATCTGAAATGAATTTAAAGATATTTTGCAATTTTATATCAAGTGTTTCAAGGTCGGACACTACATGTTCCCATGCTAAATACTTCAACTGGGGTCTCCCGCTTGATCCCTTTCTTTTGGGTGTTCAAAAGAGGGAGGGGGGGGGGGGTTCGCAGCTTCTAAGGACAAGATCATTGTAAAACGTCTGTCATTTACTTTCCACCGTCCAAGAGAATAATTTCCTCAAGCACTTTCT
>NC_088374.1:357782-365282 GCF_034508935.2 Berghia stephanieae | reverse complement strand
CATATACAAACACACACACATACACAAACACATACACAAACACATACACAAACACATACACAAACACATACACAAACACGCACATACACAAACACATACACAAACACACACATACACAAACACACATACACAAACACATACACAAACACACATACACAAACACATATACAAACACACACATACACAAACACACACATACACAAACACACACATACACAAACACATACACAAACACACACATACACAAACACATACACAAACACACACATACACTAACACACACATACACAAACACATACACTAACACACACATACACAAACAATACACAAACACACACATACACAAACACATACACTAACACACGCATACACAAACACACACATACACAAACACATACACTAACACACATATACACAAACCCATACACAAACACACACATACACAAACACATACACTAACACAGCCATGCGACCTCTGGTCTTTTACGTTAATCCATTTATTCACTATTACGTTTCCAACTATTTATAAAAACATTGATTTTCATTCATCTGAATTCTTCTCATTCAATGGAATAAAACACGTTGAATATTCCAAATAAATACTTGACACAGCACTTCACGTTATTTTATATAATCCAAACGCTACATTGATATAACATTATTATATTTAATTGTATTAAGTAAGTGTTCAGTGTAATATTTAGTTAAAATAAGTCACCATAGTTTGTGGATTCTAGACGCTACATTTATACTTTGTCATCTATCATTATTACAGGCAGATGTTTACCTTAACAATTTTGAACAAAATAAATGGTCATAGTTACTACTTCCAAACATTAATTAATACATTATAATCTCTCACTAAATCGTTCATTAGCAAAATATACCACATCATTTTATATATTCCAAATTCTGTATTAACACATTATAATATCTGATTGTCGTAGGCAATGTTCACCAGAACAATTTATAGTAAAATACATCACCTTATTGTGTTGTTTCAAGACGCTGCATTGATACATTATGATCGTTACAATATATTGTGAATGAAGACTTCACGATGATAAAGAATTGTGTCATAATATATTATTGTCTCTGCCCTTGTTGACTTCTGACTCTTCCACTCTCTCTTACTGAATTGTGTGCCAGTCTAATGAACTGTTAATGATCTCTGAGTGCACATTTGACTATACTCTACAATATATGTTTATTCATAGTAGAATTGGTTTCACACAATTTAACAATAAATAGATATTAAAATTATAATAATCTTGACAAATCCTTGACACATCATACATTATAATATACTATAACATACATGTATATTCATAGTATAATTCCTTTGACATATAATAACAGTAAATAGTTTATATAAATATTTATGTTTTATCTACGTGTACCTTTGTCCATATAATTTTTCATAGATCTACTCTGCTTCTTTTCCAAATCCTCCAACAAATCAAATCTTGATGAGACTGTGGGAGGAAAATTAAAGATAGAATTTAAATGTATCTAAACTTCTCGATACTTATGTTGCAAAATCGTCAATATTTCTCTTGTTCAGATATGTTTTAGAATCACAAAATTTGATGAAAAAAAATTTGGTATTGTTACACAGAATATTGTTTTTATATAAAACTTGATATGCTCAACAACGTTATGTATAATATAACAGGTAGTTATTGAATTTAAATTCGAGTTAAAAATTCAGTCTGTGTGTTAGGTCAGTATGACATATCAATAAAATGTCTTGAAAGGCAAAGAGATCGAGAGAAACAGAGAGTGAGAGATAGATATATAGATAGAGTTAGAGAAAGAGAGAGATATATAGAAATAGAGAGAGAGCGAGAGAGAGAGAGAGAGAGAGAGAGAGAGAGAGAGATATAGAGAGAGAGATAGTTTTTATCCCAAAAATTGATATTAAAATATATCACCTCATTGAGTGATTTCCAGACGCTACATCTATACATTATGATTGTGTTATATTTTAAAGAAAACATCACAATGGTGAGATAGCAGTTTGTCATTGTTGTCGTTCTCTTCCTACATCGACTTCTAACACTATCTTCTGTTGTTGTTATATTATTAGCCAGTATGATGTACCTTAAATAATCTGTGAGTTTACCCTTGACCAATCAGACTCTATAACGTATTCTACAATATCTGTATATTCATATAACAATTTCACATTATATAGCATTAAATAGTTTATATAAAGATACTGTGTTATCTATGAGTGTTACCTTTGTTCATTGAATCTTTCATCGATTGACTCTGGGTCTTTTCCAAATCTTCCAACAAATCAATTCTTGACGAGACTGTGTAAAGAAATTAAAGATTTTAATATAATGTAACCCTACCTTAACTAAATGTAAGAGAATCGTCAATATCTTAAAGAGGAATAAAATAGTTTTAATAGTTTTCTGATTCAAATATGTTTTATAAGTAACAAAATTTGAAGAAAATTAATGTTCATATTCACATGAAATTAGATGAATGTAGGAGATAAATTGTTAATATATTAGCCAGTAGGATGAACCTTAAATAATATGTAATTGTACCCTTGACCAATCACACTCTATAAATATACTCTAACATATGTATATTCAAATTAGAATTGGTTTCATATAATGTAAAAGTAAACGGTATATATAAAAAGATGGGTTTAATAGCTAAGTACTACCTTTGTCCATGGAATCTTTTATAGAATGATTTTGGGTCTTTTCCAAATCTTCCAACTATTCAATTCTTGACGAGACTGTGTAAAGAAATTAAAGATTTTTATTTCATGTAACCTAAATGTAGGAGAATTGTGCATATTTTAAAGAAAATAAAATAGTTGTATTATTCAAATGGTTTTATAAATAACAAAATTTGAAGGAAATTCAATTTCATATTCACAGGAATTTACCTGAATGCAAAGTTGGTTTTGCTCATCAAAGTTGTGTATCGACTTCTACCCCTCTTGTCTCATTTGGTGATATAATAGCCAGTATGATGAACATTAAATAATATATGAGTGTACCCTTGACCAATCACACTCTACAATATATTCTAACATATATGTATATACATAGTAGAATTTTTCCATATAATGTAGAAGTAAATAGATTGAATCTAAGTACTACCTTTGTCCATGGAATCTTTTATAGATTGATTCTGGTTCTTTTCCATTTCTTCCAACAAATCAATTCTTGATGAGACTGTGTAAAGAATATTAAAGACTATAATTTAATGTAACTCGGTTTTTACTAAATAAAGATTATCGTCATATTATTTACGACACCACCCATGGTTTTCTAATTCAGATTTGCTTCATAAATCACAAAATTCGAAGAAATATCTTTCCTGTATTTACAAAAATTGAGCTGTTTCTATTATAAAGATATTGTACATACGGGATGGATATCAAATTCGAAAAGTCACATATTCTAGGGAAGAGCCGAGACAACCCTTAGATGCGAATCAATTTCAATGGTGAAATCCTAAAGCAAGTCACCTCATTCAAATACATGGTAGTGTTGCACACCGAAGATGAGACCAGCACAGCAGATGTGAAAGTTAGAATTGTGATGGCATTGGTTGCTAAGATATAACCCAAAGGTTCTCGGTGTGGACCCTACCTTCCACTCGTTGCTAGGATTTTGAACACTTCTTTAGCCAATCAGGGTTCGATCCTGGTGCTAGTTAAACGAAACGCGGGAAACCAGAGGGAATTCTTGTAGGTTTCGTCCAGCTGGACAGAATAACACCATTCCAGCGATTCTGTTTTATATTATATTCGTCTAGTGGTTGTCAGGAGGGAGACAAGAAGGATGAAAGATAAATAGATTTGGTTCGTTCATATTTGTGTTGTACATGTAATTTAGTTTCTGTATGAAATGTATCGTGTTTGGAAATCTTGAAAGGCAGAGAGAGAGAGAGAGAGAGAGAGAGAGAGAGAGAGAGAGAGAGAGAGAGAGAGAGAGAGAGAGAGAGAGAGAGAGAGAGAGAGAGAGAGTTTGACATTCACTCATGAAATGTCACTATAATATTATATATACTTACTGTTTATCTTCAAAACGCTGCATTAATGAGATAAGATTGGATAAAATGTACTTTATTTATCTATTGCTGGAAATTTACAATTGGTATTGCCATAGTTTATTACATTATAATCTCATACTATATCATTGATAACAAAATATGTCATCTTATTTTATATATTTCAAACAATGCATTGATACATTAGAATCTCTTCGTATAGCACTGTACAACAAATAATTCATCTTATTTTTTATACTTATACATTATAATATCCGACTATACCATCGTACAATAAGAATATGATCTTATTTTATATACTCCAAAACGCTGTGTTGATATATTACAGTATATGTTTGTTGCACCATTGTATAACAAGTGTAAATTTAAGACGAATCACTGTGTTATGTGGTACATAATATATATATATATATATATATATATATATATATAATATATATATATATATATATATATTGTGTCACTCCATAGGCAGTGTCAATGTTATATAGACCTATAAAGATTAAATAGTAAATGTCAAAATTACATATTTACAGTGTAAGTCTAAATACTCTAATGTTTATCAAATTAATTATTTGATAATTTATTATTAGATAAAAGGACTATTCGAGATTTTAAAATGAGACATAATTTCACAGTAATTGTTAAGAACTAAACTTGTAATTTATCGTAAGATATTATATAATGTACAAAACTGCAATGCATCTTCTTTGTCAATTTAAGATTTGACATTGAATAGAAACAAAACAAAAACTCTGCACTGTACAATAAAATAGATTGTTAACGTGTTCATACTTTAGCAATGATATTGATTGTTATAGCACTAACTTGTAACATGTGAGGACATTGCATAGCAATTCTGAAATTCCAAATCTTGTATAAAATTAATCCATTTATAAAGACAACAAACTAAATAAAATCAAATTTTAATGTAATTTTTTGTTGTTTTGAAATGATTCATGAACTGAGAATAAAACAGATTTTTCATTTTAGCAGAACAAAAATTAATGACAAAGCAAATTATAAATGAATTGATTTCATCTTTGGAGAAACGATGATTTTATTAGGCAGATCAAATGCAATTTACTCTCTAGATATATTTCACCTTTTTCATTTTCTTTCTTCTGTTCCTTTAGTTTTTTCTCTTGCTCCATCAATGTTGTGTCCTGCTCGGCCAGTTTAACTTTCTGAATGGAAATTGTCTCTCTGAGCTTGGTGACTGAAATAAGGAAATATAGTTTCGTGTGTGAACGATTTGGTTCCATGTACCTAATGTGTAATAGTTTTTATGTTCTATGAAAGTTATCTTAACATGTAAAATATTCTACTATAATCTATGACAAAGTGACATGGTTGTTTATCAATGTGAATGATATAAGATATAAATATCGTATCTATCATTTGATTTAGTCTTAATATATATACATACCTTCTTCCTGCATGATTTTCTCTTTTTCTTGGCCGTTTTTTTCCAATGTTGTTATTTTCTCTAACAAATATTTAACAATTACAGTGATATCCTCATCTGTAATAAATTACAAATGATTGATGGATAAACAGTTTTACAAATTATAAGAAAGTCATGTAATTATAAAGTTTATGTGGAACAAACTAGGGTCGGTCATTCTAGCAATTTTATCTTGTATACTATAATCAACATGTTTTGGGATTTTTCATAAATTCTCTATATTGGGTCTTTTTAAATTTACTCTTACCACAAAGACTATTATTTGTTTGATGGATGATAGTGTGTGATATTTGTTGCTGTCTCTGACGTTTTGACAATCAATTGTAGAGTCGGATATGTTAATGTAAGTAAAAGTCCTTACTCAAAGACAAAGATAAAAATGAATTTCACACATCTATGTAAGATATAAATAACATTATCCTGGTAGCAGCTTAAGATTGTTGTCGTCGAATGTCAACAAATTGTCGTCAACAAGTCAACAAAGATTTGACAAGATAGAACAGTCGAGATAGATGGAGCTTTTGATTCCTGATACTAAAATCTAAATTCAGCATTCCTGAAAAAATACAGAATATTTATCGTTGACGTCATATACAATGTGATAAACATTAGATTTTATATGTAAATAACACGTTTTCTATCAGTTGAACATACGAGATTAAACGAAAAAAGAACAGAAATAGAGCCCGCTTAATTATATCGAAAAAAAAAAACTATTTCTATTTTCTGCTGAAGTGTCATGAAGTGTCGATGGTGGAGTGGTTTTTGCTTGTCCAAATATTTGTTCAGTAAATCCATACATTTCCTCTCATTGTCTAGATAGTCTTAACACACTCTTTGCCAACAAGACCAAATGCGTTGTATTTGTCACGATTAAGCAACAATTTTTATATTGCGATAACCGTTACAGTCTTTGTCGTATAACGGATTTTTTTTCTTAAAGAATCATGAAACAATGCCAGCCTAGCATTCATGAGATTGAACCAAAAAAATTAAAATAATAATCATTTGATACATGAAGATGGGTGAGAATAAGAGACTTATACTTTTAGAATTTGAAAAAAAATGGACACTTCTCTAGAGAAGAAATTATGGTGTTGAAGAAAAGAAATAAAGCTAGAGAAAGAGAGAGATAGAGAGGGAGAGAGAGAGAGAGAGAGAGAGAGAGAGAGAGAGAGAGAGAGTGTGTGTGTGTGTGTGTGTGTGAGATAAATATAGTGTTACATACATAGAGAAAGATAGAGAGAGAGAGAGAGAGAGAGAGATAGTGTGTGTGTGCGTGTGTGTGTGTGTGTGATAAATATAGTGTTACATACATAGAGAAAGATAGAGAGAGAGAACTTACTTTCAACCGTTACGTTTACTTCTGCCTTCATTTCATTGATTTTAAAATTTTCATCAAGATAATACATAAGACAGACGTATGTTCCAGTGTCTTCCTCGCCTGGGTTTTTGATCGTCAATTTGAGAAAATTGTTGATAGAATCTTTTGTCAGGTTACCTTGAGCCTGAAAATTTCAGAAACGCCAAAGTCAGAACATGCATCCTTAATATTTCTTATGTGACTGAACTATATGCGGCCACATGGTGTAGTGGTATTGCAGCCTTTTGTAGGATCGGAAGATCCAGGATTCGCGTTCCACTCTGAACGGTGCAGTGGTAGGATCGGAAGGTCCAGATTTTGCATTCCACTCTGGGCGGTGCATAGTTGAGTCTGTGGAAAAAAGGTTCTTTATTAACATTCTCTAACCGTACTCATGTGCAAAATGGATACATGGTCGTTAACAGCGTTGTCTCTGTTCAAAAAAACTATAATATCGCCTATCAGGCTTTGTGGCTTGTCTTACACACTAGGTTTTGCTGTTGTCTCAGGACACCTTGTACAGAGCATTTGTAAAATTATTTGATATTGCCCTATATAAAAATGCTCAAAGCTCAAGCTTAAGAATTTGTGGGATATCATTTTTTTCTTCTTCTTTTGGATTGAC
>NC_088374.1:343774-357683 GCF_034508935.2 Berghia stephanieae | reverse complement strand
GTGCATCGCCGTAACCCCTTCGAGTGGGACCAGTCTGTTTTAAAATTTGATATTTTTGGGGTTTTTTTTTCGGGTTTTCAGCCCCCCTTTCTGGACGTATCTCCTAACCTTCAACACGAGGGTTACGGGGACCAACTCGTTTAAAAACCTGAAATTTTAAGGCCCCTGTTTGGGGATAAAGAAAAAATTTTTGAAAATTGAGATTATGAAGAAGGGGATCATCCAATTGCAGTGTTTGGGTTTTTAAGGATTTTGCAAAAGGGACAAAAAGGGGAAAAAAAAGTTGGGGTTTTTGTTACCAAAACATTCGAGACAATAAAGAAAAATTAAATAAGAAAATTATAATAAAAATTTAAAAAAATAAAAAAAAATAATAATAATAAAAAAATAATAAATAAAAATAAAATAATAATAATAAAATAATAATAAAAATTTTAATAAAAAAATAATAATAATAATAATAATAATAATAAAAATTTAAAATAATAATAATAATAAAATAAAAAAAACAAAATAAAATAAAAATAAAAAATAATAAAAATTTAATTTAATAATAAAAATAATAATAACCCAAAATCATAATAAAAATAAATAAAATAATAATAATAAAAATAATAATAATAAAATAATAAAAAAAATTTAATAAAAAATAATAATAAAAATAAAATAATAATAATAATAATAAAAATAAAAAATTTAATAATAATAAAAATTAAAATAAAAAAATTTTAAAATAATAATAATAAAAAAAAAAAATAATAAAAAAATTTTTAATAATAATAATAAAAATTTAATAATAATAATAATTTTTAATAAAAATAATAATAACAATAATAAAAAAATTTTAAAAATTTAATAATAATAATAAAAATAAAAAAAATAATAAAAATAATAAAAATAATAAAAATAAAATAAAAAAATAATAATAATAATAATAATAAAAATTAATAATAAAATAAAATAATAAAATTAAAAAATAATAATAATAAATAATAAAAAATATAATAATAAAAAAAATTTTAAAAAAATTTAATAATCATATAATAATAATAATTTTAAAAAAAAAACCCAATTTGGGAAAAAAAGAAGAAAAAGAAGAAAAAGGGAAGAAGAAGAAAGAAAAAAGAAGAAAAAAGAAGAAGAAGAAGAAGAAAAAAGAAGAAGAAGAAGAAAAAAGAAGAAAAAGAAGAAGAAAAAGAAGAAAAAAAAGAAGAAGAAAAGAAGAAGAAAAGAAGAAGAAAAAAGAAAAAGAAAAGAAGAAGAAAAGAAGAAGAAAAAAAAGGGAAGAAGAAGAAAAAGGGAAGAAAAAAAAGAAGAAAAAAGAAGAAAAAAAGGAAGAAAAGAAGAAAAAGGGAAAAAGGGAAAAAAAGGAAGAAAAGTAATGTGTAAAATTTAAATTTTTTTTTCCCTTAGCCCCTTAAATTGTATAGCAAAAATTACGGGACATTTTGTAGTAAATATAATGTAAAAATAGTCATTTTTTCCCCCGTTAGACGTTATCGTCTTATACACACCTTTCCCAATTGTGACGTAAAAATTCTTTTGATTTAAAGGGAAAATTTAAAAGAAAAAAACAAAACTTTTTCAAATGGATTTGAAAACCCAAATAACACAGATTTCATCAATTTTTTTACATGTCTTAATATCAACCTGTTTGTCATAACAATCCGGTCATAGTAGCAATCTCTAATGATGTATAACTGTCTTTATTGTGTCCATAAAATACTGCATTATCTCCGAAACAGTTCAAGGCACATTTCCGGCTCAATGGAGACCAACAATATATTTTAAAATTGATTGGTAATTCAGAATTGAATTCGTGTAAATATGTCCCCTTGTAATCCATAAGACCTGGGTGATATGTAAAATGCCTGTTCTGATATAACAGAACGAATAGAAATACAAAAAGGGTTTTTATGGCTCTTATTGTAAGATTTGACTCGTTTGACTGCCATATTTTGGATATTTGGCTAGAAAACTCTTATTTGGAATGCCAATCGATTTAAATAAGCTCATTATTGCAAAAATACTAAGATACAGGACTTTTTCCAAGGACTTTGTAAGTCCCAGGTTTGAAAGATTTTACTAAGATGAGATGCATTTACATTGATTGATTTTTGAAGGACGAGTTTTTATTTTGTTTGTCAATTTTTTTAAACGACGTATTCCAGAGTAAAACACTTGACGGTTTAAAGCACAAAATTTATAATTCTATATTCCGAAGTCTTTTTTGACTCGTCATAGCAGTCATTTATTCAAAAATAACAAAACTTCCTTTTGGATGTCAAAACATTACAATTAATTGGTGTCCTGGTCTGAAGAGAGCTCAAGAGATAAATTGAAGACAATTATAGAATACAAATGTGATAAATAAGGCCCCCAAAGTTAACCAGTTACTTTGAAAAAGACCAATCACAAATTGTTAGAGATGATATGAATATAGATATTATATATGATGAATTATTTTTCTTATAAATGAATGGTGATTAAAAGATTCAAAATAGAGGTGTAGCCATTCGATACTACTATTGCATGGTCATCACAATTAAAATAATTGAGAATATGTCGATATTACGTAACTTATGCTATCTTGCTGAGAATGTTAATCATAATGTTTTGGGACTTGTGAGGTTCCACTTCCAGTCAGAAAGTACTTCTCGTATGCTTGATCCCATCTAGACAGAACTTCAACTGGTAAAGGTGAGAAATAAAACTCAGACGTTTTGATGACGTATATCAAAATATTGAAGTGCACCACAAAGTCTTGAGAGTGAGACATGAATGTTAAAAATAATATGAGGTCATATGAGTAATGGAATAGTGTTGCAGTCATTGCGCAAATTGCTGTGAGAAGTGAGTAACCAAGATGATATCAATCAGGCTGAAAGAAAAGTATTCATTTATTCGAATTGAATTGAAAGAGAAGACTATTAAAGAAATGATGATCTAATATCAGAAATTAAAGTTTTTCTAAGCCTACAGAGATACAACTGAAGTGAGATGAACTTCGTTCTTATGTTCATATTACTAAACTAATTCTTTAATGAAAATAATGTGAATCATTGCTATTTGATAATGAGTGTCAATAAAAAAAATGATATCCCACAAATTCTTAAGCTTGAGCTTTGAGCATTTTTATATAGGGCAATATCAAATAATTTTACAAATGCTCTGTACAAGGTGTCCTAAGACAACAGCAAAACCTAGTGTGTAAGACAAGCCACAAAGCCTGATAGGCGATATTATATTTTTTTCGAACAGAGACAACGCTGTTAACGACCATGTATCCATTTTGCACATGAGTACGGTTAGAGAATGTTAATAAAGAACCTTTTTCCACAGACTCAACTATGCACCGCCAGAGTGGAACTCAAACTCTGGACCTTCCGATCCTACCACTGCACCGTTCAGAGTGGAACGCGAATCCTGGATCTTCCGATCCTACAAAAGGCTGCAATACCACTACACCATGTGGCCGCATATAGTTCAGCCACATATAAAATATTAAGGATGCATGTTCTGACTTTGGCCTTTCTGATATTTTCAGGCTCAAGGTAACCTGACAAAAGATTCTATCAACAATTTTCTCAAATTGACGATCAAAAACCCAGGCGAGGAAGACACTGGAACATACGTCTGTCAAATGTATTATCTTGATGAAAATTTTCAATTCCATGAAATGAAGGCAGAAGTAAACGTAACGGTTGAAAGTAAGTTTTCTCTCTCTCTATCTTTCTCTATGTATGTAACACTATCTTTATCTCAAATACACACACACACACAAACACACGCACACACACACTATCTTTCTATTTCTCTCTCTCTCTCTCTCTCTCTCTCTCTCTCTCTTTCTCTCTCTCTCTCTCTCTCTCTCTCTCTCTCTTTCTCTCTCTTTCTCTAGCTTTATTTCTTTTCTTCAACACCATAATTTCTTCTGTAGAGAAGTGTCCATTTTTTTTCTAATTCTAAAAGTATGAGTCTCTTATTCTCACCCATCTTCATGTATCAAATTATTATTATTTTCATTTATTTGGTTCAATCTCATGAATGTTAGGCTGGCATTGTTTCATGATTCTTTAAGAAAAACAATCCGTTATACGACAAAGACTGTAACGGTTATCGCAATATAAAAATTGTTGCTTATATCGTGACAAATACAACGCATTTGTGTGTTAAGACTATCTAGACAATAAGAGGAAATGTATGGATTTACTGAACATATATTTGGACAAGCAAAAACCACTCCACCATCGGCACTTCATGACACTTAAGCAGAAAATAGAAATAGTTTTTTTTTTTCGATATAATTAAGCGGGCTCTATTTCTGTTTGTTTTGTTTTTTTCGTTTAATCTCGTATGTTCAACTGATAGAAAACGTGTTATTTACATATGAAATCAAATGTTTATCACATTGTTTATGACGTCAACGATAACTATTCTGTATTTTGTCAGGATTGCTGAATTTAGATTTTAGTATCAGGAATGAAACGCTCCATCTTTTTCGACTGTTCTATCTTGTCAAATCTTTGTTGACTTGTTGACGACAATTTATTGACATTCGACGACAACAATCTTAAGCTGCTACTAGGATAATGTTATTTATATCTTACAGAGATGTGTGAAATTCATTTTGATCATTGTCTTTGAGTAAGGACTTTTACTTACATTAACATATCCGACTCTACAATTGATTGTCAAAACGTTAGAGACAGCAATAAATATCACACACTATCATCCATCAAACAATAATAGTCTTTGTGGTAAGAGTAAATTTAAAAAGACCAATATAGAGAATTTATGAAGAATCCAAAAATATGTTGATTATGGTAACAAGATAAAATTGCTAGAATGACCGACCCTAGTTTGTTCCACATAAACTTTATAATTACACGACTTTCTTATAATTTGTAAAACTGTTTATCCATCAATCATTTGTAATTTTATTACAGATGAGGATATCACTGTAATTGTTAGATATTTGTTAGAGAAAATAACAACATTGGAAAAAAACGGCCAAGAACTTAAAGAAAAAGAGAAAATCATGCAGGAAGAAGGTATGTCTATATATTAAGACTAAATCAAATGATGGATACGATATTTAACATGTTATATCATTCATATTGATACCCAACTATATCACATTGTAATTTATTTTATCATAACATTTCATATGTTAAGACTGATAACGTTCATAGAACATAACAACTGTTATACATTAGGCACATGGAACCAAATCGTTCACACATGAAGCTATATTTCCTTATTTCAGTCACCAAGCTTAAAGTTAAACTGGCCGAGCAGGACACAACATTGGTGGAGCAGGAGAAAAAACTAAAGGAGCAGAAGAAAGAAAATGAAAAAGGTGAGATATTTATAGAGAGTAAACTGCATTTGATCTTCCTAATAAAATCATCGTTTCTCCACAGATGAAATCAATTCATCTATAATTTGCTTTGTCAACAAATCTACTTCTGCTAAAAAGAAAAATCGGTTTTATTCTCAGTTCATGAATCATTTCAAAACAACAAAAATGTACATTAAACTTTGATTTTAAATAGTTGGTTGTCTTTATAAACAGATTAATTTTATACAAGATTTGGAATTTCATAATTGCCATACAATATCCTCACGTGTAACAAGTTAGTGCTATAACTATTATGCTCATTGTTAAAGTATGAAGTCGTTAGTAATCTATTGTGTTGTCCAGTGCAGAATGCTTGTTTTATTTCTATTCAATGTCAAATCTTAAATTGACAAAGGAAATGCATTGCAGTTTTGTACATTAATAATATCTTACGATATTTATTTCTTAACAATCACTGTGAAATCATTTCTCATTTTAAAAACTCTAATAGTCCTTTTATCTTCCAAAAGAATTAATTTGATAAAGATTAGAGTATTTAGATTTACATTGTAAATGTGTAAATTTGACATTTTCTATCGAATCTTTATAGGTCCATATAAAATTGACATATCCTATAGAGTGACTCAATATATAACACAGTGATTCATCTTAAATTGACACTTTTTATACTATGGTGCAAAGTAGATCTCTCTATATATTTACATAATGATTCATTTAAAATAGGCAATATTGGTAACATTGTACAATAGATATTATTTACAGCATAACACTAATTCATCTAAATTAGACATTGTGTGTACAATGGTACAATAGACATTCTATATATCATAACACTAATTCATCTAAATTAGACATTGTGTGTAGAATTGTACAATAGACATTCTCTATATCATAACACAGTCTGATTCATCTGAAATCGACAAGTCTATACACATGTGCGATGGACATGCTATATCTCATAAGTCATAATTCACCTAAAATCGACACTGGCTATACACTGGATTTATAGACGATTTTCCTTCATTTAGTAAAGAGAGACTTAAATTAAATTATAATCTTCAATTCTCTTTCCACAGTCTCGTCAAGATTTAATTTGCTGGAAGATTTGGAAAAGATGCAGCGTAAATCTATGGACAAAGGTAACACGTATTTAAAACACAGATAGTTATATAAACTATTTACTGTCATTCCCTGTCAAGCGATTTCGACTACAAATATGCAGGTATGTTAGAGTATATTATTGTAATGATTTGTCAAATGTAAAATAAAAAGAGATTATAACAAGTTCAATTAGACGTACCTAATTTCAATAGAGATTGGAGGGTTACAAGTCTACATAGGAAGTGATGGATATCTATGGCAAACCCCTAACTCAGCATTGTGATGGTTTCCTTTAAAATATTACACAATGATAATGTATGAATGCTACGTCTGGAAATCACACAAAAAGTTAATATATTTTACTATAAATTGTTCGGATAAACACTTGCCTGTATCAATCATATACTATAATATATCAACACAGCGTTTGAAGCATATAAAATAAGATCATATTCTTTTTGTACAATGGTATAGTGGGATATTATGATTTATCCTACATCGTTTGAAGTATATAAAATATGATGAATTATTTTAATGTACAGTGCTATACGGAGAGATTCTAATGTATCAATGCATTGTTTGAAATATATAAAATAAGATGACATATTTTGTTATCAATGATATAGTATGAGATTATAATGTAAAAAACTATGGCAATACCAATTGTAAATTTCCAGCAATAGATAAATAAAGTACATTTTATCCAATTTTATCTCATTAATGCAGCGTTTTGAAGATAAACAGTAAGTATATATATAATATTATAGTGACAGATCATGTGTGAATGTCAAACTCTCTCTCTCTCTCTCTCTCTCTCTCTCTCTCTCTCTCTCTCTCTCTCTCTCTCTCTCTCTCTCTCTCTCTTTGCCTTTCAAGATTTACAAACACGATACATTTCATACAGAAACTAAATTATATTTACAACACAAATATGAACGAAGCCACTCTATTTATCTTTCATCCTTCTTGTCTCCCTCCTGACAACCACTAGACGAATATAATATAAAACAGAACCGCTGAAATGGCGTTATCTGTCCAGCTGGACGAAACCTACAAGAATTCCCTCTGGTTTCCCGCGTTTCGTTTTACTAGCACCAGGATCGAACCCTGATTGGCTACAGAAGTGTTCAAAATCCATGCAACGCGTGGGAAGTAGGGTCCACACCAAACACCTTTGGGTTATGTTCTAGCAACCATTGCCATTCCAATTATAACTTTCACATCTGCTGTGCTGGTCTCATCTTCGGTGTGCAACATTCCCATGTATTTGAATGAAGTGACTTGCTTTATGTTTTCACCATTGAAATTTATTCTCATCTAAGGGTTGTCTCGGCTCTTCCCCAGAATATGTGACTTTTCAAATTTTATCTCCATCCCGTATGTACAATCTCTTTATAATAGAAACAGCTCAATTTTTGTAAATACAGGAAATATATTTCTTCGAATTTTGTGATTTATGAAGAAAATCTGAATAAGAAAACCATGGTTTGTGTCGTAAATAATATGACGATTATATTCATTTAGTAAAAACCGAGTTACATTAAATTATAGTCTTTAATATTCTTTACACAGTCACGTCAAGAATTGATTTGTTGGAAGAAATGGAAAAGAACCAGAATCAATCTATAAAAGATTCGATGGACAAAGGTAATACTTATATTCAATCTATTTACTTTTACATTATATGAAACAATTCTACTATGAATATACATATGTATATATATATATATATATATATATATATATATATATATAATATATATTATAGAGTGTGATTGTTGAAGACTACGCTCACATATTAATGAAAGTCATCATACTGGCTAATACATCACCTAATGAGACTAGAGGGGTAGACGTCGATACACAACTTTGATGAGCAACACAAACTTTACATTAAGCTAAATTCTTGTGAATATGAAAATGAATATACTTCAATATTTTGTGATTTATAAAACACATTTAAATAAGAAAACTTTTTTTCCCTTCATTAAAATATTGACGGTTATCCTACATTTTGAAATGGTACGGTTAAATGTAATAAAAATCTTTAATTTCTTTACAAAGTCTCGTCAAGAATGGATTTGCATGGAGATTTGGAAAAGAACCAAAATCAATTATAAAAGATTCCAACTAAATACTTAGATAACACACATATCTATATATAAACTAGTTTCTTTTCATAATGTAAAACTGTTTCTAATATGAATATACAGATATTGTAGAGTATATTATTCTGGGCCATTGGTCAAGGTAAACTCATAGATCATTTAAGATTCATGGCACTGCCTAATATATCAACAAAAGAGGCTATATTGCTAGATAAAGGAAGAAACAGACATCTATGACAAACGTCTAACTCAACATTGTGATGTTTCCTTTAAAATAATACACAATAATAATGTATCATTGTCCATCTGGAAATCACACAATACGGTGATATATGTTACTGTATTTTTTGGGATAATCACTTGTATTCAACAATCATATATTATACTATATCAATACAGCGTTTGAAACATACACAATATCACAATATAATGATGCATCTTGTTATACAATGATAGAGTTTCGATTTTAATGATTTAACCTATGGCATTACCAAAGGTAAATTTCTAGAAATGGATATATATAGTTAATTTTTTCCTATCCAATCTTTTTTTAATGGAGCTTTTGTAATCTATCAAATAAAGTTATATAGTGAAAAAACATGTGTGAATCTTAAGCTCTCTCTTTACATATCAAGATTTTTATACTGATATGTCATACAGAATCAACTCGCAATCTGAATATTTCAACTAAAATTAAAAGTCAACAGTAGCGACGTGTAATATTATATACAACTTTGCAGAGAAGAGCAAGTTTTACAAAATTATGTTTCGTTTTTAAAATATCTGAACAGGAAAACTATTTTATGTATTTATAAGTTGACGATTTTCCAATATTAATATGGAAGGATTGACATTAACTTTAAAATAAAAGAACTTTAATTTTTCT
Source organism: Berghia stephanieae (assembly GCF_034508935.2). Classification (NCBI taxonomy): domain Eukaryota; kingdom Metazoa; phylum Mollusca; class Gastropoda; order Nudibranchia; family Aeolidiidae; genus Berghia; species Berghia stephanieae. The sequence goes on along the minus strand of NC_088374.1, from coordinate 348,223 downwards.
TTCCACAGTCTCGTCCAGATTTGATTTGTTGGAAGATTTGGAAAAGAAGAAGACTAAATCTATAAAATATTCTATGGACAAAGGTAACGCATAGTAAAAACACACATGATTATATTTTTAAAAAGTCAATTCACTGTTATTTCAAGTCAAATCAATTCTACTATAAAAAATGTAGATATCTAAGAATATCTTGTAACGAATCGGGCGCTCCCAGAGGACCGGTAGAGCCAAGTACCCCGAGACGTCACAAATAGAAACGAAAATACTTGGAGCATAGAAAGAGGGAACTCGTTCATAAGTTGCCTCCGTGTGGAAGGTCAAGCCACTGTACTGGGCCTAGCATGATCAGAAGGAAGAGAAAGACGGTCCAAGTTTCACGGTCAGACAATGGTGACAATAAATTGAAGGAAACCAAGATTTACAAACACGATATATTTCATACAGAAACTAAATTGCATGTATAACACAAATATGAACGAACCAAATCTATTTATATTTCATCCTTCTTGTCTCCCTCATGACAACCACTAGGCGAATATAATCTAAAACAGAACCGCTGGAATGGTGGTATTCTGTTCAATGGACGAAACTTAGAAGAATTCCCTCTGATTTCCCGGGCTTCGCTTATTTAGCACCAGGTTCGAACCCGGATTGGCTAAAAAAGTGTTCAAAATCCAGGCAACTCCGAGCTCCTTTGGTTTATATCTTAGCAACCATTGCCATTCAATTTCTAGCTTTCACATCTGCTTTGCTGGTCTCATCTTCGGTGTGCAAGTATCTGAAAGAGGTGACTTGCTTTATGATTTCACCATTGAAATTGATTCTCACTAAGGGTTGTCTCGGCTCTTCCCTAGAATATGTGACTTTTTGAATTTGATCCTCATCCCGTATGTACAATCTCTTTATAATAGAAACAGCTCAATTTTTGTAAATACAGGAAATATATTTCTTCGAATTTTGTGATTTATGAAGAAAATCTGAATGAGAAAACCATGGGTGGTGTCGTAAATAATATGACGATTATCTTCATTTAGTAAAAACCGAGTTACATTAAATTATAGTCTTTAATATTCTTTACACAGTCTCATCAAGAATTGACATTTTGGAAGATTTGGAAAAGAACCAGAATCAATCTATAAAATATTCCATGGACAAAGGTAATACTTAGATTCAATCGATTTACTCCTACATTATATGGAAAAATTCTACTATGGATATACATATATGTTAGAATATATTGTAGAGTGTGATTGGTCAAGGGTACAATCATATATTATTTAAGGTTCTTCATACTGGCTATTATATCACCAAATGAGACAAGAGGGGTAGAAGTCGATACACAACTTTGATGAGCAAAACCAACTTTGCATTCAGCTAAATTCTTGTGAATATGAAAATGAATTTCCTTACAATTTTGTTATTTATAAAACCATTTGAATAAGAAAACTATTTTTTTCTCTTTAAAATATGGACAATTCTCCTACACTTAGTTAAATTAGGGTTAAATGTAATAGAAATCTTTAATTTCTTTACAAAGTCTCGTCAAGAATGGATTTGCATGGAGATTTGGAAAAGAACCAAAATCAATTGTAAAAGATTTCATAGAAAACACATGGATAACACAAATATCTTTATATAAACTAGTTCCTGTTTCATAATGTAAAACTATTTCTAATATGAATATACATATATTGTAGATTATATTTTTCCGTGCCATTGGCCAAGGTAAACTCATAGATTATATAAGATTCATGGCACTGGCTAATATATCAACAAAAGAGGCTAGATTGTTAAAAAAAGGAAGAAACAGACATCTATGACAAACTGCTATCTCAACATTGTGATGTTTCCTTAAAATCATTACACAATAATAATGTATAAATGTAGCGTCTGGAAATCGCTTAATAAGGTGAACAATTTTACTATAAATTGTTGTGATAAACACTTGCCATCAACAATTATATATTATAATATATCAATACAGCGTATAAAAGATATAAGATTAGATGAAATATATTGTTATACCATTATATTCTATGAGATTATAATGTATCAAGAATGCGTTTGAAACACATAAAATACAATGATGCATCTTGTTATACAATGATATAATTTCGATTTTAATGTTTTAATCTATGGCAATACCAAATATCAATTTCTAGAAATGGATAAAGATAGTTCATTTTTTTCCTATCTTATCTCTTTTTATTGGAGCATTTAGAATCTATCAAATAAAGTTATATAGTGAAAAATCTTGTGTGAATTTTAAACTCTCTCTTCGCATATCAAGATTTTTTATACTGAAATGTCATACACAATCAACACACAAACTGAATATTTAAACTAAAATTTAAAAGCAATACCTAACTGTTATATAATATAAAACTTTGCTGATAAAAAAGCAAGTTTAACAAAAAAACATTTAAGCCTAAAAGCAATCTGAAGAAGAAAACTTTTGTTTTTATTGAAAAAAATTTGATGATTTTCAAATATTAGTATGGAAGAGTTTACATTAACTTTAAAATCAATAACTTTAATTTTCATTTCCACAGTCTCGTCCAGATTTGATTTGTTGGAAGAAATGGAAGAGAAGAAGACTAAATCTATAAAAGATTCTATGGACAAAGGTAACACATAGTAAAAACACACATAATTATATATTTTTTTAAATCTATTATATTTTAAATAACAATTCAATGTTATTTCAAGTAAAACCAATTCTACTATAAAAATGCAGATATCTGAGAGTATCTTGTAACGAATCAGGCGCTCCCAGAGGACCGGTAGAGCCAAGTACCCCGAGACGTCACAAAGAGAAACGAAAAGACTAGGAGGATAGAAGGAGAGAACTCGCATGGACCTAGCATGATCAGAAGGAAGAGAAAGACGGTCCAAGTTTCACGGCTAGACAATGGTAACAATGGATTGAAGGAAACCAAGATTTACAAACACGATGCATTTCATACAGAAACTAAATTACATGTACAACACAAATATGAACGAACCAAATCTATTTATCTTTCATCCTTCTTGTCTCCCTCCTGATAACCACTAGACGAACATAATATAAAACAGAACCGTTGGAATATCGTTATTCTGTTCAACTCGACAAAACTTAGAAGAGTTCACTCTGATTTCTCGCGCTTAGCTTATTTAGCACCAGGTTCGAACCCGGATTGGCTAAAAAAGTGTTCAAAATCCTAGCAACGCGTGGAAAGTAGTGTCCACTCCGATCTCAATTGGGTTATGTCCTAGCAACCATTGCCATTCCAATTCTAACTTTCACATCTGCTGTGCTTGTCTCATCTTCGGTGTGCAAAACTCCCATGTATTTGAATGAAGTGACTTGCTTTATGTTTTCACCATTGAAATTGATTCTCATCTAAGGGTTGTCTCGGCTCTTCCCTAGAATATGTGACTTTTCGGATTTGATCTCCATCCCGCATGCACAATCTCATTATAATAGAAACAGCTCTATTTTTGTAAATACAGGAAATATATTTCTTCGACTTTTGTTATTTATGAGGCATATCTGAATAAGAAAAACATGGTTTGTGTCGTAAATAATATGACGATTATCTTCATTTAGTAAAAACAGAGTTACATTAAATTATAGTCTTTAATATTCTTTACACAGTCTCGTCAAGAATTGTTTTGTTGGAAGAAATGGAAAAGAACCAGAATCAATCCATAAAAGATTCCATGGACAAAGGTAATACTTAGATTCAATCGATTTACTTCTACATTATATGAAAAAAATTCTACTATGTATATACATATATATTAGAATATGTTGTAGAGTGTGATTGGTCAAGGGTACAATCATATATTATTTAAGGTTGATCATACTGGCTATTATATCACCAAATGAGACAAGAGGGGTAGAAGTCGATACACAACTTTGATGAGCAAAACCAACTTTGCATTCAGGTAAATTCCTGTGAATATGAAATTGAATTTCCTTCAAATTTTGTTATTTATAAAACCATTTGAATAATACAACTATTTTATTTCTCTTTAAAATATGCACAATTCTCCTACATTTAGGTTACATGAAATAAAAATCTTTAATTTCTTTACACAGTCTCGTCAAGAATTGATTTGTTGGAAGATTTGGAAAAGACCCAAAATCATTCTATAAAAGATTCCATGGACAAAGGTAACACTTAGCTATTATACACATCTTTATATATACCGTTTACTTTTACATTATATGAAACCAATTCTAATTTGAATATACATATGTTAGAGTATATTATAGAGTGTGATTGGTCAAGGGTACAATTACAGATTATTTAAGGTTCATCCTACTGGCTAATATATCAACAATTTATCTCCTACATTCATCTAATTTCATGTGAATATGAACATTAATTTTCTTCAAATTACTATTAAAACTATTTTATTCCTCTTTAAGATATTGACGATTCTCTTACATTTAGTTAAGGT
>NC_088374.1:336274-338774 GCF_034508935.2 Berghia stephanieae | reverse complement strand
TTAACTCTTTTTGTAAAAAAAAAATAAAATAAAAAAAAAAAAGAGACGGATATTCTAAATTGATTGAGATATATAGTGAATGTTTCGGTATTGTCATGTGCATAAAAGACTTATAGGTCTATCTTCCTTTAACGTTTAAATAGTTCAGATAAATAGATATCTAGATATGCTAGGATTTGATTATGTATTGAGTATCTTCATGAATATCGGTCATATGGTTATGTGGTCTTGTGGTATGACACTGGCTTTAGGATCGGAAGTACTTGGGTTCGAGCCTCGCTCGGCGCATAGTTGAGTCCTTGTAAAAGGCTATTTACTCACGCTCTTTCACCGTATTCAGGTGTAAAATGAGTACCTGGCCGTTAAATGCGTTGTCTCTTTTCCGAAAAAAAATAATAATACCGCCTTTTGAGTAATGCCCCGTCCTATATTATGTTAAGTGCTGGTGTTGATCAGGGACACCTTGTAAAGCCCTTTGAGCACCTTGAGGGAATATTGCGCTATATCAAATCTCGATTTGAATATATATAGATAGTTCGAAGATGATGTAACTCAGGTCTTTGTTATTGTTTCTTGCCATCCGCGTTTATGAGTAATGCTCAATGAACTGTATTAACCCGACTATAAACGTTCATGTATACACACAGTGTTGTGTGTTGATCCGTTTTACTTCCGGATGGCAATGTTATGAGCTTCTTAGCCAAGCATACCATATATATATATATATATATATATATATATATATATATATATATAAATTTCATAAAGACGGTGTTCCACCCACTGGTATCCAGGTCATTTGCAATTTTCTAAACGACATGTTACCAGATAGCAAGATTAAAACATTTAAATCTGCATAAGCCCGGGTTTAAATTATATTGGCCGTAACGTATTTCTGTCAGGGATGTTAGTAAATAGGGAAAACTATTTGGACGCACATTTTAACATATGAAATATATACAAACTGATATTAAGTGAAACCTCTTTAGAAATTAAAAACAATGTTAAATAAAATAATGGAAACAAAATGACTTACCGTTCCGACATAGAATACCAAAGCTATATTTCTTCATATCGTGACTCAGGGATAAATGGGTAAGTAACTTAAGGGGCAGACATCTAATGAGTTATCCCCAAGTCACAGTCAAGAAAATATAAATGAATAAATTAAAACAACTTCGCCTAAAGGCAGGTAACTCTAACAAGACAGAATGTAAGGCAGGAAAAACTCTCATGTCAGGAGCAGGAAGAATAAATGAATAGAATAGAAGAATAGTAAACGAAGAATGTTTGAATCAATTATAATACTTGCATGAATATAATTTATCCATAATAATAAACAGTCCATAGGCTCGTCTTAGTCTGATTTACATACAACACTTTCAACACAAGACAGATGAACTCACATTAAATACACATTATGTTACATTCACAAAGCACTCTAGCACTCAAGTCTAAAATATCTAAGGGTAAAGCTAAATCAATATAAAATAGTTGTCATAAATAAATTTAAAAACAGAGAGTTCTCTATGGATGGAAGAAAATGGTGTCTCTCATATTGTTATTGTTTTAAAAAGCTGTTTTGGTGATTAGTTCTCACAATATAAATCAAACAGACTATAAACTTTAAGCTTACACACCGTTTTGTGTTTTGCTACGTTATTTCCGATTAGCGCATTTTGTTGGAATTTAAAAAAAAATAAATTGCATCAATTACAAGGAAAAGGAAACGCATGTGAAAAAAATGTACACATCTATCTCGTTAACACGCTGTTCGTATGTGGATGTGTATGGGTGGTGGGGGGGGGTGGGTTGTGAACGGATGTGTGGGTGGGTAGGTATGGATGGATGTGTGTAGTGTGTGTGTGGGGGGTGGGGTTGTGTACGGATGTGGGTGGGTAGGTTAGGTATGGAGTTGTGTAGTGTGTGTGGTGTAGGAGGGGTGGGTGGGGGGGGGGGTTGTGTATGGATGTTTGGGTGGGTAGGTAAGGATGTGTGATGTTGTGTAGAGGGGTGTGGGTGAATGTGTAATGTGGGGGTGGGGAGTGAATGTGTATGTGAAGGGTGGGGGGTGAATGTGTATTTGCACACTCTGATAACAACAGAAAAATATTGTATTAAAAGATGAAAATGCGCCTTATCTATATTTTTAGATAGCAATATATGAACAAGATGTGATCAAAGCGCTGAAATATCCAAACTGTCAGGTTTTACCTTTGGGTGAGAGAATAGAATAATGATAGCACAGTTGATAAAGCTTTCAGTTTATTGACAGACGATCTAACATCAATCATTTGACGAGACGACATGTTAACTACCCCCCCCCCCCCCCCCATCCCACCCCTCCCGCACACTACCGATTCAAACAACAGTAATTGAGCTGATTCCGTAGCCGTATTGCGTAATGTACTATGTGCTTCGTCCTATCCAACAGATAGCTTGAAATTGTTCATTTCCATTGAATACAACAGCCTTATGGAGATAAATTCTTATGGTAAAA
>NC_088374.1:328774-331274 GCF_034508935.2 Berghia stephanieae | reverse complement strand
AACACCACATCGTCATTATTATCATCATCATTATGGTCGTCGAAGTCGTCGTTACCGTCATCATCATCACCATCATCATCATCATCATCATCATCATCATCATCATCATCATCATCATCATCATCTTCATCATCATCATCATCATCATATATTATTATTATTATTATTATTATTATTTTATTATTATTATTATTATTATTATTATTATTATTATTAAATATTATTATTATTATTATTATTATTATTATTATTATTATCATTATTATTATTATTATTATTATTATTATCATTATTTATTTTAATATAATATTATTATTCATCATCATCTATTATTCATATTATTTTATTATATATATTAATATTATTATATTATATAACTATATTATATAATTATTATTATTATATATCACTATTATTATTATAATAATATATATTATTAATATTTATATATTATTATTATATATATTATTATTATTATTATATTTATTATTATTATTATTATTATTATTATTATCAACATTATTATTATTATTATTATTATTATTATTATTATTATTATTATATTATTATTATTATTATTATTATTATTATTATTATTATTATTATTATTATTATTATTATTATTATTATTTTTTATTATTATTATTATTTTTAAATATTATTATTAATTATTATTATCATTATTATTATTATTATTATCATTATTACTATTATTATTATCATTATTACAATCTTTATCACAATTACTCCATATGTCTATTTTTGTAATCATCAATATTATCATCGTCACCATCATCTAAATCATCATTATCCTTGTATGTTATCATCTTAATATAATAAACAGTTATATGATATATAATAACTTAGTTGTATACACGTTATAAGAATGTGGAGTAAACGCGTACAACACCCGTTTCAGTCTCATGATAAATAAATATAGATCGAACATGTGTCCCATCATCATTATCTGGTGTCACGTCGGAGAAATATTGTTTCTCCCTCCCCTCTCCCTCCTCAAATATATAAAGTATATCCAAACCAATCAATGTTTTACATTAATTTCTAATTCGGTCACCTGAATACATTACCGTTTCCGGATGATGCGACACATTTACAGACAACAACCTATCTCTAATAAACTTTAAAGGAAAGTTCTCACAGTGTTCTATTTTTTTACTACCAAATTCATTGTCATCATCTCCATTGCTCCGAATAACACCAATGTGACCGACGGGGCACTAATTATGATTTATCCTAGATATTGGATATCTAGGCAAATGAAAGGGAAACAACTCAATGGTTTTTAACTATTTGATGATATACATTGATTATCTCCCTCCTTTAAGTAAAACAAGATTTTATGTCAAAACACAGAAAAATCAAATAGTTAAATTTCCGTTCTAAACCTCAGTAGATTTTATATAATTTCTAACAAAAACAAAGAGAGAAAAATAAATAAGAAAATTATAATTCTCCCCGGCTTTGGAAAACTTTTTTGTTTATCTGGTTTCAGTTTATTTCATTGTACTCAAAGTAAAAAAAAAAAAACATTTTTTTCTCTCTCTCTGAATAGGTGAATGTGATTAATAGGCTGTTTAAAGTATAATTTTAGAAGATTAGATATATTTGAGTAACGTGACAATACCTCCCACTGTTTTGATCTGTTTATATATTACGCAATGTCCACAAAAGGTACTTAAAGTCTTTTATAAAGGGTCCCTGGTCAACATCAACACGTAACATGTTGAATGATACATGACGCCTATTGGGAGACTTTCCAATTATCTTTTCCGACTGAAACAACGTTTTTAACGACCAGGGTATCATTTTACACCTGAGTAAGGTGAGATAATGTAAGTAATGATTCGTTTCCATGGACTCAACTGTGAATCGAGCTCATTGAAGAGCTCACTGACTTAGACAATAGATAAATGTGTAATTAGTGATTGAAGAGTCATATGATATTATATGATATATTTCTCTGAGTGTCACACAATTTATATAGAGATTATTATTTAAACGTAATTAGTAATTCAATGCTAGTCATATGACATTATTATATGCTATATATCTCTAATTATCACACACTTTACCAAACATTTAATCAAGATGACAATGAACCACACTTATACACTCTTATTGTGAGGCAAACCAATGCGATCTCTCGCTATCCAGATGGACTGGGTACTTTTTTGTATGCAAAGAACGGTAGATATCCACCACCACCCTCACCCCCCCCCCTCTCCCATTTAGGGGTCATAGAACGTCATTGAAGTAAGGCCTTTTGTTATCATATAATTTTTAGCGATATGATATTGTCTTTCCTTGTAAATCATCTCTTGGTTACACGTCCTATGTCAATATGTTGGTTTATATCTTGTACGAATCAAATTTACTGTAATATAAGTGTTAGTTTATATTATATTGTTACCAGATATTGTAATCAAAGGTACAGAATATTATATTCTTAATTGTTGTCAAAGATCTAGACGAGACTGTG
>NC_088374.1:312248-319748 GCF_034508935.2 Berghia stephanieae | reverse complement strand
AAAGTGAGTGGAGCAGGCACTTATGTTGGTAACAACAGATATGAAGTGAGTAAAAAGTGCCAAAACCCAATAGAGAATAAAATTTTTGCGCGGTTGTGGGATTTCTGAACACTCACTATTGGTTAGACCAACTCGCTGGCAGTGAGAGCGTGGCCTACCGTGTGAGCTATCCACGAACACAAAAATTCGTTCAAACCCAAGTCATATCTAGATCCTCTCTCACCACTTCTGATGACGCCGATTCGTTCGCACACCACCTCGCGAAGTATTTTGACCGCAGTTAAGCTTAACAGCAATTTCAACAAAACATATAACATCGAAACGATTGAGATGTGGATATGCTCGGTGTATGGGGTAGAATTTGTTAATTCAGAAAAGTGAGTAGCAGGCACTTATGTTTGGTAACAACAAGATATGAAGTGAGTAGAAAAGTGCAGAAGACAATAGAGAATAAAAATTTTCGCCGCGGGTGGGGTTTGAACCTGGACCTATTGGTACGACAACTCCGCCTGGCAGGTGAGAGCGTGGCTCTACCGTGTGAGCTTATCACGAACACAAAAAATATTCGTTTCCAAACCCCAAGTCATTTCTAGATCCCTCTCTCACCCACTTCTTGAGACCGCCGATTCGTTCGCACACCACCATCGCGAAGTAATTTTGACCAGCAGTTAAGCTTAACAGCCAATATTCTCAACACAAACATTATAACATCGAAACGATTGAGACATTGAGTATGCTCGGTGTATGGGTGTGAATTTTTAATTCAGAAAAGTGAGTGGAGCAGGCACTATATGTTGGTACACAAATTGAGTGAGTAAAATGCCGAAATAGGACTAAAAATTTTTTGCGCGGTGTGGGGTTGCGCACTTTTGTACTACAACTTCATAAGCTTAGTTGTGGTACCCAACAATATCGCCTCCATTTCGAATTACCCCAAGTACTCTAGCATCCCTACATCTCAACTCCACTTTCTTGAGCGCATTGTTGCACACCACCAATCGCGAAGCCACTTACACCAGACCATTCAAGCCTCAAACCCACCCCCAAAATCATCTCACACAAACTTACCATCAAACGATTGAGACATTGATATGCTCCGTGTATGGGGTAATTTTTAATTCAAAAAGTGTGAGCAGGCACTTATGTTGGTAACACAGATATAATTGAGTAGAAAAGTCCTAAGACATAGAGAATAAAATTTTCGCGGCGGTGGTGGGTTTGAACTGCGAACATATTGGTACACAACTCCGCTGGCAGGTGAGAGCGTGCATCTACCGTGTGAGCTTCACGAACACAAAAATATTCGTTTCAACCCAAGTCATTCTGATCCCTGCTCACCATCTGTAGACCGCCGATTCGTTCGCACACACCAGGCGGGAAATATTGTGACCAGCATTAAGCTTAACAGCCAATGTCTCAACACAAACCAAAACATCCCAACGATGAGACAGAGTATCTCCGGGTATGGGTGATTTATTCCAAATGAGTGAGCAGGCATTTGTGAAATTTTTTTTCTTATGTCTATCTGCACTTTATCACTCATTTGTTGTTACCAACATAAGTGCCTGCTCCACTCACTTTTCTGAATTAAAAATTCACCCCATACACCGGAGCATACTCAATGTCTCAATCGTTTCGATGTTATATGTTTGTGTTGAGAATATTGGCTGTTAAGCTTAACTGCTGGTCAAAATTACTTCGCGATGGTGGTGTGCGAACGAATCGGGCGTCTCAAGAAGTGGGTGAGAGAGGGATCTAGAAATGACTTGGGTTTGAAACGAATATTTTTTGTGTTCGTGGATAGCTCACACGGTAGAGCCACGCTCTCACCTGCCAGGCGGAGTTGTCGTACCAATAAGGTCGCAGGTTCAAACCCCACCACCGCCGCGAAAAATTTTTATTCTCTATTGTCTTCTGGCACTTTTCTACTCACTTCATATCTTGTTGTTACCAACATAAGTGCCTGCTCCACTCACTTTTCTGAATTAAAAATTCACCCCATACACCGGAGCATACTCAATGTCTCAATCGTTTCGATGTTATATGTTTGTGTTGAGAATATTGGCTGTTAAGCTTAACTGCTGGTCAAAATTACTTCGCGATGGTGGTGTGCGAACGAATCGGCGGTCTCAAGAAGTGGGTGAGAGAGGGATCTAGAAATGACTTGGGGTTTGAAACGAATATTTTTTGTGTTCGTGGATAGCTCACACGGTAGAGCCACGCTCTCACCTGCCAGGCGGAGTTGTCGTACCAATAAGGTCGCAGGTTCAAACCCCACCACCGCCACGAAAAATTTTTATTCTCTATTGTCTTCTGGCACTTTTCTACTCACTTCATATCTTGTTGTTACCAACATAAGTGCCTGCTCCACTCACTTTTCTGAATTAAAAATTCACCTACATTACCACCACTATCACCACCATTAGTACAACTACTACCGCAAACACCACCACCACCACAACCACCACCACCACCAACCTCACCACCACCACCACCACCAACACCAACCTCACCAGCACCACCACCACCACCACCACCACTAACCTCACTACCATCACCATCACCACCACCACCAACCTCACCAAGATCACCACCACCACCACCACCACCACCAAGCTCACCACCACCACCACCACCACCAACACCAACCTCACAACCACCACCACCACCACCAACACCAACCTCACCACCACCAACACCACCACCACCAACCTCACTGGCACCACCACCACCACCACCACCACCAACCTCACTGGCACCACCACCACCAACCTCACTGGCACCACCACCACCACCACCACCACCACCCCCACCACCACTACCACCACCACCCCCACCACCACCACCACCACCCCCACCACCACCACCACCACCCCCACAACCACCACCACCAACCTCACCACCATCACCAACACGATCACCAACCTCACCAACACCACCACCATCACTAACCTCACCACCACCACCAACACCAACCTCACCAGCACTACCATCACCACCAACACCAACCTCACCAGCACTACCATCACCACCAACACCAACCTCACCACCACCACCACCACCACCACCACCAACACGACCAACATCACCACCATCACCAACCTCACCACCACCACCACCATCACCAAACTCACCACCACCACCACCGCCAACACCAACCTCACCAGCACCACCACCACCACAACCGCCACCACCACCATCACCACCACCACCACGAACACTACCAAATCCAATACCAACACTCCCACCACCATTATTACAAATGCTACCGCCACCACTACCAGCACCACCACCACCGCCACCGCCACCGCCACCACCACCACCACCGCCGCCACCACCAGCACCACCACCACCGCCACCGCCACCGCCAACACCACCACCACCACAACCACCACCATCAACACCACCACCACCATAACCACCAGCACCACCACTACCACTACAACCAACGCCACCACCACCACCAACACCAACGCCATTAGTACAACAACCACCGCCACCACCACCACCACCACCACCACCACCACCACCATTAGTACAAATACTATCGCCACCACCACCACCACCACCACCACAACCAACATTAGTACAACTACTACCACAACCATCACCACCCCCACCACCATTAGTACAAATACTACCGCCACCACCACCACCACAACCAACATTAGTACAACTACTACCACAACCACCACCACCACCACCATCACCACCACTATTAGTACTACTTCTACCGCCACTACCACCACCACCACCACCATTAATACAACTACTACGACCACCACCACCACCACCAGCATTAGTACAACTACTACCACCATCACTACCACCAACACCACCACTACCACCATCACAACCACCACCACCACCACCACCACCAACACCACAACCACCATTTCCACCACAACAACAACCACCACTGCCACCACAACCACCAACACCACCACGACCAACAACACGATCACCATCACCACCTTCACAACCAAAACCACCACACAACCAAAACCACCACCACCACCACCAACACCAAAACCACCACCACCACCACCACCAACACCAAAACCACCACCACCACCACCACCACCACCACCAACACCAAAACCACCACCACCACCACCACCACCACCACCACAAACACCACCACCACCACCACCACCGCCACCGCCACCACCACCACCGCCGCCGCCACCACCAGCACCACCACCACCGCCACCGCCACCGCCAACACCACCACCACCACAACCACCACCATCAACACCACCACCACCATAACAACCATCCCCACCACTACCACTGCCACCAACGCCACCACCACCACCAACACCAACGCCATTAGTACAACAACCACCACCACCACCACCACCACCATTAGTACAAATACTATCACCACCACCACCACCACCACCACAACCAACATTAGTACAACTACTACCACAACCATCACCACCCCCACCACCATTAGTACAACTACTACCGCCACCACCACCACCACCACCACCACCACCACAAAAACCACCACAACCACCACCACCAAAACCATCACCACCACCAAAACCATCACCACTACCACCACCAAAACCACCACCACCACAACCACCACTACCACAACCGCCACCACAATCACTACCACCACCACCATCACAGCCACCACCACTACCACTACCATCGCCACCAACACCACCACCGCCACCAATACCACGATCACCACCACTGCCACCACCACCACAACCACCACCACAAACACTACCACCACCACCACATCAACCACCACAACCACTACCATACCACCACCACAACCACCACCAGCATCACCACAATATAATTAATCCGTTTTGTTTTTAAATTTGTCAAATTACTTTTTTCCAATACATTACATGTAATTTTCAGTGTTTTCTCATTGTTGTACTTGGGTATTTCTTTTCTTCTCATAAGTTCTACTTTCATCCATTGTTTATTTTTATGTTTACTTTCCCGCCACTCTCTCCCTCTCTCTCTCCCTCTCTCTCTCCCTCTCTCTCTCTCTCTCTCTCTCTCCCTCCCCCTCTCTCTCTCTCTCTCTCTCTCTCTCTCTCTCTCTTCACTCTCATAGTATTTTTTAAATGGTAAATCTCTTCCAATCCACTCATTTTCATTCAATTTATTTTAGTCTCTCTTTCAATCCCTCTCCTTATTTCTCTAACTTCCACTCATCCAGTCTCTCTTTTCATCGCTTCAACCCTCTCTCTCTCTCTCTCTCTCTCTCTCTCTCTCTCTCTCTCTTTCTCTCTCTCTCTATCTATCGATCTATCTATCTATCTATCTATCTATATATATATTTATCTATCTATCTATCTATCTATCTATATATTTATCTATCTATCTATCTATCTATCTATCGATCTATCTATCTATCTATCTATCTATCTATCTATCTATCTATCTATCTATCTATCTATCTATCTGTATCTCCCTCTATCTATCTATCTATCTATCTATCTATCTATCGATCGATCTATCTATCTATCTATCTATCTATCTATCTATCTATCTATCTATCTATTTATCTATCTATCTATATATCTATCTCTTTCGCCATATCATTCTACCCCCCCCCCTTATTGAATTTATTGAATATGTCTATCCATTTATTCTCTGCCTCCCCATACCCACTCATTTCTTCTTTGTCCTACATTTTCTCTCATCCTCTTTCACTTTCTCTCTCTTTCTCTCATTCTATCTCTCTGAACCATCCCCCATTAATCTCGACTCAATTTGTCTCTATTCACTTTCCACTGCATGTCTCATTAGTATATCTCGCTTTCTACAATTTTACATTATCTCTCACTGTCTTTCTCCTCTCTCTCTCTCCTTCTCTCTATCTTTCTCTCTCTCTCTATCTCTCTTTATATCTATCTATCTATATATCTATCTATCTAACCATCTATCTATTTCCCTCTTACTTTCTCTCGATTTCTTGTTTCGCTCAATATAACATTAAAACATATCTCTCGTCAGTTCTCTCTAATCCACTCTCCTCTCTCTCTCTCTATTTATATATGTATATATATATATATATATATATATATATATATATATATATATATATATATATATATATATATATATATTATATATAGTCTGTTATAAGCCTTTCTCTCTCTGCCTCCCCTTATATCTTAATCGTTTTTCTCATCTTCTTTTATGCTCCCTGTATCTACCTCTCTTCATCTTTTTTTTTTCGCTCTCTCTCTCTCTCTCTCTCTCTCTCTCTCTCTCTCTCTCTCTCTCTCTCTCTCTCTGTCTTTCTGTAACCCGATTTCTAAGCTCCACCCCCTTTATATCATCCTCCCTACACGCTCTCACTGAATTTATCTCACTTTTAATAATATAATATATAATATAATGAACTTATATAGCGCCTAGTTCCAATTTGGAATTGCTCACTGGCGCTTTACATCAACACATCATGTATGATATACAAATATAGAACTGGCATGTCAAAACCACACAAATTCGATGATGACATAACATATTATAATAAAATACATACTAAGAGTCCAAATTATATGCCCTACAGAAAAGCTCAGTTTTTAACCGTTTTCTAAAGATAAGTGGATTTTCACTATTTTTAGTTTCAATATTGATGGAGTTCCACAGTCGGGGGGCATGGTGGTCAAAGGATTTCTCATGAAAAACTAACGATTTTGGGGGCTCCCTTAGGATATTTAAATTAGCAGATCTTAAATTTCGACTGGGTTCATAAAGGTGGATAAGTTCCTGAAGGTAAACAGGAGCGGAATTGTTTAAGCAATTGAAAACATGGGTGAGTATTTTAAATTCAATCCTAAACTTTACAGGTAGCCAGTGTAGGTCCTCCAAAATCGGTGTTATATGCTCGCGCTTTTTAGATAACGTTACCAATCGAGCTGCTTTGTTCTGTATCTTTTGGAGTCGATAAATTACATTATTATCACAACCATAGAGCAAGCTATTGCAATAATCAAGGCGGGTAAGAATCAAAGAGACCACAAGAAGTTTAATAGTATCAATATCAAGAAGCCTTCTAATAGCACCAATAGATCTAAGATAAAGATTGCAGGATCTAGTTACATTAGTGACATGGGCAGACATGTTTAATTTGGTATCAAATAAAACTCCTAAGTTTCTCACAGGTTCTTTAGTGATGGGAATTACACAATCAGAAAGATTCAGGTTAAGCGTGGAAAGGTCCACGAGGCGCCGTCTTGTAGTTTGCAACACCTCTGTTTTATTTTCATTTAACCTGAGTTTGTTGCAACACATCCAGTCACTAATCTCAGAGATACAATTTTCTATATCCGTTATAACATTGAGATGATTGTCGATATTAATGGGAAACAGTAATTGGGTGTCGTCTGCGTAAAAATGGTACTTAATAAAATTATCTCTTTTCTCTCAACATATATCAAAAGATCCATATCTCTTTCTCCATCTCTCTCTCCGTCCCTCTCTCTCTCTCTCCTCCTCTCTCCTCTCTCTCTT
>NC_088374.1:303777-312148 GCF_034508935.2 Berghia stephanieae | reverse complement strand
AAATAAATCAATGACAGATCATATGCACATCAGCTACATGACAGCGATAAGAGGAATAGCATTCAAATATTAAGGCCTGGACAAGTAACTGTCATAATCCTTCTTGTTATATACTTTTCTACCATCTATTCCTTTGGAAGAGGTATGTTAGATTTGTGGAGACCTCTGCCACATAACAAATCCAGTGAAAAGACGCCATATTTTTGTTTTGAAATAGAAATAAATAGATCAATCCACCCACTTCACTGGGTTCAGGGTTCCCTCTTCATTATAATCAAAATATGAACATAAATCGGAATAGTAACACATTGAAGTCTCATCTGAATACATAGATTGTCCTTTGTTGTTTCAGCGAAAAATCAGACAGAATGTCAAAAGAATTTTAGGTTTTTCCCCAACCACCCCTTGGAGGTATCAGTATCAGCGGAATGGTAAGCGTCATGTTTTTTACGTTGAGCAACAAAATTTACTCCAAATGCTTCACTCGACCCAGGCGGAAAAGCAATCAAGAATAGACCCAAGTCCTATCCAAAGACTAACATTTCATTTAAGTTTATTGTAGGCCCTTGGCCAATCGACAAAATTCAATTCACATAAATTATTACAACAATCAGAAATTAATTATATCAATAATAGTAATAGAATGCAATGAAGGCAATATCATAATAATAATAATAATAATAATAAATAATAATAATAATAATAATAATAATAATAATAATAATAATAAAATAATAACAGTAGCGGCTATAGTAACAATTAATAAAAGTAACAAAAGTAATAATAGACTATAGTTCATAGTCATAACAATGACTTTCTTTGTCATTGAGGGAGTGAGAAAACATCACCGGCTGCAGAACAAACAGCCGACATCAATCAAACGTCCTCCAGACCGGTTGAGCATCGGCTTCATTAATTCCTTAAAGACTTCCCCCCAACTGCCTGAACGATGCTGATGCCCAGACAACTTAATCCTGATTATATTTTGTGGAATGAAATATGACATGTATATGCCGGAAATATTTCAATAACAAACACACTGTTCAGATAAAAATATTTGAGTCTTGCCTTTGTTAATTGATACAGGTAAGTTAGGAAAATAAATGCTAGTAAAAACGATCAGCAAGTTCGTGAACACTGCTTCTCAACTCGAACATATGTTTTCATCAATCTACACACATCATGTTGTGAGCTGAATTTTAATGATCTCAGTGTCATTGAAAGGAAACCCAAGAATTTTAGAATAAAGAAAAATTTTGAACCTGGAAGTCAAAAGGGTTTGTAGCACAGCAGCATTATCAAAGTATAATTTTAGTACCGACAAATTAAAAAGAAAATGTGCTTTTCTTTAAATGCTCCCAATCATCATATACTGTTTTAGGTTGCAAGATTAATAAAAATGTTATCTACTCTGATTCTCGTTAAGTTTCCAGCTGGTCTGTGAAAAAAAGCCTTAAGCATCATAGAAATACAAAGAAACAGTTTAATATATAGATGGGTTGTAACAAAAAAACCATTTTAACACTTACAATACAAGCAATTTAAGTCTATTACAGACAAAAAAAAAACCCCAATAAAATAAACATGAACATTTTTATGGCTGGTTTCACTGATATCACTCACACATTGGGTTTCAGATTCTAAGATGTCCACCCTATCAAATTTGGATTTGTGCTTGTTATGTAAATGTAGCGTATTTTGCGACGCAGCACTGCCAAAACAGAAAAAAAATGCAATAACACAAATGCAGCACCATGGAGGGGTGGAAGTTTTCTTTTAAAAGGAATGGGTAAATTAAAATTGATCCACAAATATCAAAGGAGAAGAATGACAAAAAATGACTCACCATTGCACGTAACACGTTGGTTTGCAAGTGTATAGCATTCGGGTTGAACCTGGGTCCCAGACTGGCAACGAGGTTCAGTCTGTGATAGTTGTGGATGAGGCTCTGACTGAGTTGGGAATGAGCACTAGGTTCCAAAGACAATGATGTACTCAGCATTGGGTACCTCTCAGAGTACGTAGAGGAATCAGACTCGGAGTCAGCAACAAAATCGGGACCCTGTATATTTTGTGGAAAAGATGACAGATCAATCAATTTATTCATGTTGACAATAAACATGAAGAGCCATTGTTTAATAATCCAACTAAACAATTAGCTGGTTAATAATGCAAGTATAATAAAAAAGAGTTGAAAAGGCAGACATATTGTCTAAGTATTTAATATGTTCAACTGTGCTTGGATAAATATAGATACACCAACCAGGTTTCAGTAAACCGTTTTTAACCAACTCTTTAAAAACCTACACCAGGACCAACAACTACAAAACAATTTTTATATCACTACGATTCTGGACATATAAACGGTTGTCATTGCAACAATATGAACTTCCTAACCTTGCAACTGCAATATAGTTAACAAAAAAAGTTGATAAACATTACGATGCAAGAGAATTTGGACAAAATGCGAGATCAAAAGTATAATCCCAACAGAAGCTATTTTAATTTTTCCTGGAAACGCATCATTTTCACATTTTGTCAAATAAAAAAACAAACGACTTCAAATGTGAATGGCTCATCAATGAATATCACTTCAAAATATAACGAGGAAGGTTTAAAATAGTGTTATTGTTGGCGAAGTCCACTGCAAAGAAAAAATTTTAACACAAAAAACTAGGAGATCTCACTGGTGTAAAACAGTGTTGTCCTTGTCCTGAAATATTGTATTGCGCCTAACAGACTGCAGGTCTCATCTTTTGTGGCAAATGTGTTTTGTCCACCACAAAATATGTTGATGTGAAGCATTTTGAGCATGGTGCCAACTGTGGATAAACGCTATACAAATGTTATGATTTTATTTTAATGTACATACTTACCACAAATGAATCATGTGATATGGAACTTTGTTCTGCATCACTTTCAGGCTCTGAGTTGGAGTCTATATAGAAAATAAAAACAACAAAAAAAAAAGCTGAAGACTATCATGTGCAAGTTTTTCTCTAAACTCTTAAACAAAAAATCATGCCATCTTGTGCTGTAAAAGGATTTTTTAAAAATTATTTACCTTATGACTATTGTCCTTTGGAAAAAAAAAGAAAATTAAGTCCGAAACCTTCTGGCTATTTTCTTTTAAATTTCAAGAACGTCAGAGTTGGCAAGGGAGGACGGAAATATAATTCCAGAAACCAATCTGTCTATAATCATATCCATATGATAGTTTTTCGTTCAAGATTCAGGTACAGTCCACTTAGGATAATCGCAATACCTTGGGATCATCGAAAATGTTGGGATTAACCGAAATTCAGTTTCCTGTCCACTATTTCAACATTTTACACATTTATTGTCAACTCAAACCAGTAAATAATATTCTTAGTCCACCACATACAGAGCAATTTGATTGAAACAAAAACCATATGGCAGCCCCGTGTAGATTTGTCAACCAAAAGCAGCTATGAAGCAAGCCGATATCTTATTCAGATTGGAAGAAGTTTCAATCTTTTTCTCAACAATTCAACATTTGTCAGAGTTAAAGAGATTAGCCTTAATGAGAGACAATAAGCTCTCACCAAACTCGTTGGTCACAATGCACAGTTGTTAATCCTAAAACAAAGGATATCGCTCAGTCTCTCTTTATAACTGTCATTTATAACCTGTTGTCAAGATTATGACCAGCCCCACCCCTCTTCTATTTAATGGCCACCGATGACGTCACAACCCATACTGCAGAGCCCCGCCCTCTTTCGACTCTAACAGAGTGGTGACACACTACTGTAGCATTAAATCCTGCTCACTCTCGATTCTTCAACCTGTCACGATTTCATCCATGATGAAATTAATCATGATATACTGTTTGATTTCTTGAATTTACCACTTTTTAAAAAACCGAAGTTTGTTGCAATTAACCAGTGACTTTTATATAGAATTATTTCCATTGCTTAGGAAATATTGTGATTAACCGAAAGTTGCGATTAAACGAGTTGCAATTATCCGGAGTGGACTGTAATAGTATTACACATCATGACTCAAAAAAAAAAAAAAAAAAAAAGCAAACTATGTGTACCTAAATGTTATTCATTTCCTCATCAAATTACATTCTTACCATTAACATCATAGATCACATCAAAAGGGTTGTCTGGATTGACAGCAAGACATTTTTCAGGATTTTTAAAGCTCAAATCTCTCTGATCTGAAGTTACAAAAGAAATAGCATATTCTCAACATTAAACTATGATTTTGTGATGGCTGTGATATGGCATACTGTATGCATAAAGCAAGATGCAAAGACAGGTTTAAGTTTAAATTATTTTATATTCTTTTCAAAAATCCATTCTAGTTTTGCCAAAATAAAATAAACACGAGAAGTGTTGAGTTGGATAAAGCTAAAACTAAAAGTAGTAGTGGTAGTAGTAGTAGTAGTAGTAGTAGTAAACGACAGATCTTACTCACTAGTGTGAATCTACAGTCTACAGAAGTTCCCGAATTATCTGACTCCACTTCCAAATGACTGACTGACAAGTGACAATCATCAATCGGTGTGTGTGTGATTGTGATGTCTAGTCTACCCTATTGAAAATCTTAAATCAACAGTGATGTAATAAGAATGGCCAATAACTTACCATTTAAATTATCTCGGTGTCTCTTCAATGATGCCTCCAGCATCAATTTACCCCACGATGCCATAGACGTCTAGTTTGGAACTCAGCAAGTGACGAAAAAATACTTGCGGCTATAGAGAGGACGTCCGTCGGCCACTCTCTCCGCAAGTCAGTTGTTATCAGATAATCATTGGTTCTTGAAAAATATAGAAACACAGCGGTTCATTTAAAAAGACTCTTTTGTAGATCAAGATATAATGTTAGGTATTGCACTTTAAAATCTCTTCAGACATAGAACGGGTCAACTTGACGTCTAGACCAAATCATTTCGAAGATCGATATGGCAACAGCAACGCCTGGAATGGAGGATTTAAATGCGGCATCTGACGATTCTACTGCTATGACAGAAGATGCTCCATTTCACGACGTCGAGATGGCTTCAACTGGCATCAGGCATCAACATGCTACTCAATAATGGGTTTTGATGAAGCGTTTGACTAAGAATTAAAGCTGATAACTGATAACCACCTACTACTGACTTGCGGAGTGAGTGAGTGCCGAGTGCCTCTTTATGCGCGAAATTGACTAAACATACGTTTCACGAAAAAAAGAGTTACTATGTTTGCTTGTCTCTTGTCACCAAGATAAGAATCCGGACCAAGATTCGATAAATCTGTTTCTAAAAATAGATTATAATTCGTATATCTTGTTCATTCCTCAGTTCATCAACTTTCACACAATTTTATATTAGGTTTTCATTACTATAAAAATCCATATAATGCTCTAGAATTTTAGAGAAAATTTCGGAAAGATATATTGCCTCACTATTGAAATATATCGATGAAAACACTGGTACCCCTATTGTACTTTTTTCAGGCGGTCACCTTATTGACCAACGTGAAAATTTAGGCATAACTCTTCTTACTGTGGTGTTTAACAAATAACTTCAATACTATGATTTACAATTATATATCCTTGACGGTTGGGTTGACAACTTTAAACTAAAAATAGAAAAGTGAATGTGCTAGAGGTCAAATCAATAGGGGGACCGGATTTTGGTCTCCCTATTGGTAAAGTACTGTAAAATGAACTAATAGGGTACCAAAAGTCTCCCTATCCGGTATTAATACATATATATATATATATATATATATATATATATATATATATATATACATAACACTCACTCTCTCTCCTTTTCTCTCATTCTCTTCCTCTTTCATTCTCTCTGGCTCTCTCTCTCTCTCTCTCTCTCTCTCTCTCTCTCTCTCACTCTCCTCTCTTTTACCCTCTCCCGCATTAACCTAACTGAAGATAGAGGTAGCCTACCTAAATGACGCGCTCTCTTTACATTACTTTGTTTCCACATTTGACGAAATGTGATAATTTGTAAATTTACATATTTGTTTGTGGGTTTTTAAAATCCAGACCAAGGCCGAATCGTTGATTGTTTTGTGTTGTTCTTTTATATATGAGTCACATCTACTCACTTTCTTTTCTCTTCATAACCGAACTAACCTTCAATTAATCCCAATATATCTCACACGCTCTCGTTTTTTTCTCTAACTCTCTTTCTCTCATTTGCTCTCTCTCTCTCTCTCTCTCTCTCTCTCTCTCCCTCTCTCTCTTTCTCGATCTCTCTATCTCTCTCTAATTATCCCTCCCTCTATCTATCGATCTATATCTATCTATCTATCTATAAATCTATATATCTATCTATCTATCTATAAATCTATATATCTATCTATCAGTCAATGTATCTATCTATCTATCTATCTATCTATCTATCTATCTATCTATCTATCTATCTATTTATCTATCGATCGATCTATCTATTTATCTTTCTATTTATCTTATAAATCTATTTATCTATCTATCTATCAGTCAATATATCTATCTATCGATCTCTCAATATCTTTCTCTATCTCTCATTCTCTCTCTCTCTCTCTCTCTCTCTCTCTCTCTCTTTCTCTCGCTCAATTGTTCACTATATCACTCTATCACACAAATCTTCTCTGTAACTATTTTACTCACTCAATCTCTCTCGCTCTCTGTCTCTCATTTTCCCCCTCTCTCCCTCTTTGGACTATTGGTTATTCATACTCCTTCTCCAACACCCCCCCTCTCTCTCTCTATCGCTCTCTCTCTTTCTCTCTCTTTCTCTCTCTCTCTCTCGTTCTCTATCTCTCTCTCTCAATCTTCTCGCTTTCAGTAGTTCATTATATATCACTCTATCACATAAACTCTCTCTGTAACTCTCTTACTCAATCTCTCTCACTCTCTCTCTCTTTATCAATCTCCCTCTCTCTCTCTCTCTCTCTCTCTCTCTCTCTCTTTTATCGCTCTTTCTCTCCCCTTCTTCCCCTCTCTCATTCTCTCTCGCTCTCTCTCTCATTCTCGACCTCCCTCAATCTCTCACACTCAATCTCTCTCACTCTCTCTCTCTCTCTCACTCTCTCTTTTTTTCTCGCTCTTTATCTCCCCTTCTGTCCTTCTCTCATTCTCTCTCGCTCTCTCTCTCTCATTCTCGACCTCCCTCATTCTCTTTCCCTCTCTCTCTCTCTCTCTCTCTCTCTCTCTCTCTCTCTCTTTCTCTTTCTCTCTCTCCCTCTCTTTCTCAGTTTATCTATCTATCTATCTATCTATCTATCTATCTATCTATCTATCTATCTATCTCTAATCCCATCTCTCTAATATATTTCCCCTCACTCTTTCTAATATCTCTATTTCTTCATCTCGTTCTCCTCCGATCTCTTTCTCTCAACTGTATTACCTCTCCCTCCATCCAACTATCTTAACACTCTAAATCTCTCTCTCTCTCTGGCTCTCTCTCTCTCTCTCTCTCTCTCTCTCTCTCATTCCATTTTCTCGGACCTCCCCTCCTTCTCTCTTTATACCTAATACACGACCACCAAAATAATAATCAAAAACAAAAAATTAAAAAAAAAGTAATTCATAAAATTGTGATATCCAGTAAACTGGAACGTTTTCCAAAGGGAAGCAACCAGTAATAAATTATATAAAAAGTTTCATTATATTGTCGTACTTTTCTTTTCCTATATTCGTCTTTTATTGATGGTTCAATTAACCCTGGTCTTTATTTAATCTATCACACACACACAAACACACACACACACACTCTCTCATCTATCTCTCTCATCTCTCTCTCTCTCTCTCTCTCTTTCTCTCTCTCTCACTCTTCTCGCTCTCAGGAGTTCATTATATATCACTCTATCACATACTCTCTCTGTAAATCTCTTACTCACTCAATCTCTCTCACTCTCTCTCTCTCTCTCTTTCTCACTCTCCCTTCCTCTCTCTCTCTCTCTCTCTTTTTTTTTCTCGCTCTTTCTCTCCCCTTCTTCCCCTCTCTCATTCTCTCTCACTCTCTCTCTCTCACTCTCTCTTTTTTTCTCGCTCTTTATCTCCCCTTCTGTCCCTCTCTCATTCTCTCTCGCTCTCTCTCTCATTCTCGACCTCCCTCACTATCTTTCCCTCTCTCTCTCTCTCTCTCTCTCTCTTTCTCTTTCTCTCTCTCCCTCTCTTTCTCTGTCTATCTATCTATCTATCTATCTATCTATCTATCTATCTATCTATCTATCTATCTATCTATCTATCTATCTCTCTCTAGTCCCATCTCTCTAATATATCTCCCCTCACTCTTTCTAATATCTCTATTTCTTCATCTCGTTCTCCTCCCATCTCTTTCTCTCAACTTTATTACCTCTCTCTCCATCCAACAATCTTAACACTCTAAATCTCTCTCTCGCTCTCTC
>NC_088374.1:275340-280340 GCF_034508935.2 Berghia stephanieae | reverse complement strand
TCGTTTATTAGAAATGCCCGTTTAATCCAATGTCTCCCTCATAAATTACTCTGATTTCTAAAAAAAATGTTGAGAATAATTATACATATCTATCTATATATTAATTTGATTATTGTCATTAATTTCAAATTATGTTTATTATAATTATTATTACGTGACATTTTGATTGAAGCTCCCTCTTTTCTTGTTAAATGACAAAATATGCAGTTTTCAATAAATAATGAAATTGGAATCCATGTTCTCAAATGTATCAAGAAACAATTTTTATTGTCTTGTCATATGTTAAAGAAAAAGAAAATTCAATGTGAACAACATAGTTTATGATGCATTCGGATAAAGGAAATAGTCGGTTATTATGATCATCTTTTTTTCTTGTGTACATTCCTCTTATACGGATCAAAACTTGCTACAAGAGTTGGTTCAAGATGCGCTCACAAAATTGTCAAAATAACCAAAAGTGCTGACGACATAATCCTGCAGGCATTCGTGTAAACAGGATGTTAGATAACATTTAAAATAGAAACCGTTATCCTCGGGAAACTCAAGAGGTTGTGAGATGAGATGGAGATGAAAGTTAATGAAAATCTTGTGATGTTTTAAGTGGTCCAGATGGGTTCAGTTAATTGGCTCGAGTGTTGTACGCCTTAGAATAATAACATCGCATAATATCAAGTGGCGGATAATACGTCAGCATATTTTAAGATCATCGTGAACGATGAATGTCAAGGACAATATTATGGTATGTTTTATAACAGCAATACACAATGTTATTAATAATAAGCATGGATTTCCCACCCTCTCTCTTTCGTTCTATCTCTCTTCAAACTAAAAAACAAAGAAAAATAAACTCTCCCAACAAATTGTAAGACATCGAAGGTTGCCACTTTGGTGTTTTGATATGTAATTCTAAAAATCTTTTGGCCACATGATTAGCTTTTCATTATAAAACAATTAGAATTGCGACACATTAAAAATGTATTTAATCTTATCAAGTTTTCAGACAAATTACATTATATAACATCCAATATGATAATTAACAAATCTAAACTCACAAAACAAAGGAAAATATGTAATAAAAGAAGTACCGAAAATATTTAGCAGAAGAAAAATGAACTTTTAGACATTTTTATGTAAACTGTTTTTTAAACGTAATCAGTCTGATAATCTTGACAAAATCTACTACTACTACTACTACTACTACTACTACTACTACTACTACTATTACTACTACTACTACTACTACTACTACTACTAATACTACTACTACTACTACTACTACTACTACTACTACTACTACTACTACTACTACTGCTGCTGCTACAACAACAACAACAACTACTACTACTACTACTACTACTACTACTACTACTACTACTACTACTACTACTACTACTACTACTACTACTACTACTACTAATACTACTACTACTACTAATACTACTACTATTATTATTGTTATTATTATTATTATTATTATTATTATTATTATTATTATTATTATTATTATTATTATTATTATATTATTATTATTATTATTATTTATTATTATTATTATTATTATTTTATAATAATTATTATTATTACTACAACAACAACAACTACTACTACTACTACTACTACTACTACTACTACTACTACTACTACTACTACTACTACTACTACTACTACTGTCACCTGGCCTTGCTCAGCTTGCGGCTCTGCATTGCGGCTGACGCCGGGGAAATTCCTGTCTTCCCTTGGAATTGACCATAGCGACAACATTTTCGTATCAAATGAATAATGGGAAACTTAGATATTTAGTTATTTATTTAAAATTTGGTTTCAAACTTGCTATTATATTTCAGGAACATTCTACTTACTCACGGTATGCACGTAACGGTTCGTGTTGAGATGATATATTTAAATTCCCGTCCATAAAGTGACCTTGACATGAGGTCTACTTATGATGTCTTATTCGTCAGTAAAATAGCAATTATGATATGTGACCCGTCCCTTGTAATCGGTATTAAGTCTGGGTGAACCAGTTGATAAAACGTGGATTTCATTTTAAAATGGTGACAAGTATCAACTTTACGTCTTGTTCGCTTTGAAGAACTTTATTTGTTGTTGTCAATTAAACGTTTTGTTTTCATCCAAGTCTTATAACTTAGAAAATTTTATTCTTTTTATATTATTTGTACCCACTCCACTCCTGACCTATTACCGTTTAGAGACAATTGGTCACATATCATTATATTATTGTATTAGTATTAAAGTCCAGTCCGGATATTTGCAACTCGGTTAATCGCAACTTTCGGTTAATCGCTAGATTTCCCAAGAAACGGAATTAATTATATTTATATATAAATAATTGTTAATTCCAACAAACTTCGATTGATCGAAACCAATTTTAGGTGGCAATTCTAAAAAAATCAGTCAAACAAAATGTAATGATTAAACTTCATGATGGGTGAAATCATGACAAGGTGATAAATCGAGTGTGAGTAGGGTTTATTTAACACTACAGTGGTTTGTCACCAATCTGTTAGAGACAACAGAGGGTGAGCATTGCAGTATGGGTTTGTGGGGTCATCTGTGACCATTAGATAGGATGCATGAGGCAAGGCATAGTCTAGACAGGTTAACCTTAACAATTGTAAAGAAAGACTGAGCGTTATCCGTTGTTTTGGGAGCGGCAACTGTTTAATATGACCAATGGGTTTGGTGAGAGCTATTGTCTCTCATCACGACTAATCGCTTTGAATCTTACAAATGTTTAGACCATGAGAGTAAAAGTGAATCCAATCGGAATACGATGTCGACTTGCATCAAAGTTGTTTTTTCTTGTTAAAATCTACCCGTGCTGCCATGTGGTGTTTCTAATTGTAGACAGGGAATTCGGCTTCGGTTTATTCCAACTTCTCTAAATCGCAACATTTTCGCTGTTTCCAGTGTTGCGATTAGACGGATGGACTGTATAATAAAACCGTTGAACGAACGAGAAGTTATATCTAAGCACGGCATGTGAGTGGTAAAAATGTCAACGTGACCTGTACACCCTTACTACTGCAATGAGGAATAAATGTACGGTGAATTGCATGCAATAGCGGGCTTTGTGTCTGTCAGCTTTTTAAAATATTAATAATAATATAATGATGATGATGATGTTGATAACAAAATAATGATGATAATAATAATAATAATAATAATAATAATAATAATAATAATAATAATAATAATAATAATAATAATAATAATAATAATAATAATAATAATAATAATAATAATAATAATAATAATAATAATAATAATAGATAGACAGCTCGGTAGAATACTCCTCTCAAATCCTGTCACTAGCCTCAATCATCCTGACGTGAAATACTTCATAAACGTTTCGGGCTCAAAAGCCTCCTTCAGCAACTTTTTTTTGATGTTGTTGTTGTTTGCCGAAGAAGGGTTTTGAGCGCGAAATGTTCTGGCCCAGTTATATTCATTGATTGTTTATTACTTTACACAACCCACAAATTCTTGCCAGTTTGTATCACTTTGTCTAGTGAAATAAATAATATGCAATATCTTGACTAGTCACAGTGAAATAAATGCCTTCCTTGTCTTTTTTTTCACTCAAGTGGAAAATGTGGCCACAGTCCGTATACATGGGAACGGAGAATAGATATTGTCAAGAGGACGTTCATCCCGTTTAGCCGTCTACAAACCTACCAGGAATTGATTATGAGAGAACAGGGTTTGTATATCATTGAATTATTTAACTCAATACACATTATATATGTATCTAGCCAACCTATGATGAAACAGTTAGAAAGTGAATTCGATCAATAAAAACCCTTCAAATAATGTGTATGAGCCCATTAGTTATAAAAAAAGCGATATTTTTCTAGATAATGGGACCAATACCTACAGAATCAAATCTTTACGTTGGGTGAATACGCAACTTATGGATCAATTTTAACCAGTTTTTATTTCAAGGGTTTGGCGTCTACTTTCGTGTTTGTTACAAACGGATTTTTAAATAATAAGATTGGAGTCCCAGTTATCCAATGTCCAATAAATCGATTTTTGAAGGATGCTTTCTGCTTACAATATGTTGTTATAAACAAACCAATAAAATGTGTATAAATAAATAGTGCGTAATATATCTCTCGTCTCTTATCTGGTAGAACACTGTAATTCAGCGACGTAGATTCCATGTCCTAAATTGGACGTAACAAATTAGATTCACGCCCATCGTGTAGGATGTTTTCAAGCAGATCATCTCGACCTGGCTCATCCTGTTGACACTTAAAACGACTTGGAGTTGCACTTATCACATCAATTATAGAACGAAAGAAATTAGCGCGGGAAGATAAACCTTAATAAACATGTTTTGGTTTTCCTTTAAGTCCATTATTTTTATCAGAAGCGTTGATACAATGGCCAAGTGGAATGGGATGTGGAAATACGTGCGTGAGATAATGTCGTGTTAGGTTGTACCAGGCCAGGCTTTAGTAGATTGGAGTATGGAAAGTAGATCCAAATGTATTTGTGGAAAGACTAGTGAGTTACAACGAGATAGATATTAGTTTTGGTGATGGTGGCCGTGGTGGTGGCCGTGGTGGTGGCCGTGGGGGTGGCCGTGGTGTTAGCCATGGTGGTGGCCGTGGTGGTGGCCGTGGGGGTGCCCGTGGTGGCAATCGTGGTATCATGGTATGGCGGTTGCTATGAATATGATTATTATATGGACTAAGTTGGTTTTGGTGGAGGTAGTGGTCGTTGTCTTGGGAATGTTGTTGTTTAAGATGTCGTGAGGGTACTGGTGGTGGTGATGGTGGTGGTGATAATAAAATAAGGTAATAATAAACAAAATTCATATTATTCATCCAAAAGGGGAAATTTCTTTCTAAGGTCTATTCCTACGGAAGTCTTGAATAACTCAGGCGTCAGCCGCAGTGCAGCGCCTCAAATTGAGCTACCTTTTTCAAGGCATATAGCTCAGTGTGTAATCGAACTCGGTACCTTTCGGG
>NC_088374.1:261124-263624 GCF_034508935.2 Berghia stephanieae | reverse complement strand
GTATCCATATTTGAAATATTCTATGACTGTTGCATATATTATTATCATGAATGGATAGACCGAGTCAAAAACTGGCGTAGTTAAAGAGTCCATGGGAAATTGGTTTTAATGTTGAATCATGTCTTTATTTTCAGTAATCGAAGACATCGGTGACCTCCAGAACCAATCAGCTCGCTTCCAAGAATACCTGGGTATGTCAAATATCAAAGTTGGAAACTTCTGAATGTGTTTGCAATGGATTGACTAATCCTTATATATATATATATATATATATATATATATATATATATATATATATATATATATATATATAATATATAATATATATATTATATATATATATATATATATATATATATATAATATTATGTGTTGTGTGTGGTATGGTGTGGTGGGGTGTTTATGATATGTATGTATTATGTTATGTATGTATGTATGTATGTATGTATGTAGTGTATGTATGTATGTATGTATGTATGTTATGTATGTATGTATGTATGTATGTATGTATGTATGTATGTATGTATGTATGTATGTATGTATGTATGTATGTATGTATGTATGTATGTATGTATGTATGTATGTATGTATGTATGTATGTATGTATGTATGTATGTATGTATGTATGTATGTATGTATGTATGTATGTATGTATGTATGTATGTATGTATGTATGTATGTAAGTATGTATGTATGTATGTATGTATGTATGTATGTATGTATGTATGTATGTATGTATGTATGTATGTATGTATGTATGTATGTATGTATGTATGTATGTATGTATGTATGCATGTGAGTGTGAGTGTGTGTATATCTGTGTGTGGGTGCGGGTGTGTATGTGTGTGTATGTGAATATGTGTGTGTATGTTTGTGTGTGGGTAAAAAGCAACCATTTGACCAGGAGACATGTTAACTACCCCCCCCCCCCAACCAATTTGAACAACGGGTAATTGAGCTGGTTCTGTAGTCGTACTGCATAATGTACTATGTGCGTATAGTCCTATCCAACGGGTAGCTAGTATTTGCTCATTTCCATTTAATGCTGCAACAATGGGGTTAAAATCCGGCTCCCCAAGACTTATGGCACTGAAGGATAAATTATCTTATGGTGAGAAAAGGTGAGTGATCCAAGAATTTCATTTTAATCCACGATCTGCGAGACTCTAGAATTTTCCAGATGCCGGTTACAAGTTGAGTATCACGTCCACTAGACCACGAGATATTAAAATACTACAGAAGGAACAAAGTTGGCGTCAATCGGCTCTTCCTTATTATCTTAGTGATTAGTTCTCATTCATTAGCCTATGAATATTCATTAGCCTATGAATATTAAAGAATACACACATTTTAACTTCTTGATATGTTCAACCTGACGGGCGGATGTTGTGATTATTTTATCTAAACACATAGCCTCAAAAGAAAAATAAGACAAATATGGTATTGTAATAAATACTGGATGACCTTAAATCAGGTGGGACGTGTAAAATGGGAAACGTTCAAACAATTGGATTGAGTATCCGTTTTAATGTCTACATCTTGAATAAAACAATTATATTCCGTGTTCAGATCCTGTTTTAATAAAACAAATAGAAATAACACCGACATCATGTATTCATGAAAGAAAATATAAACGTGGATTAATCAAAAGGTTTTCACAATGAATACAATTATCACCAACAATCTCTTTATCATCATCATCATCATCATCATCATCATCATCATCATCATCATCATCATCATCATCATCATCATCATCATCATCATCATCATCATCATCATCATCATCATCATCATCAATCATCATCCCATCATATCATCACTATCAGCTCATCGCTCTAATCCCATACCAAATAATTTATTCCAGATCTGTCCCCAGTAGCCTTTAGCTACGGCTACAATAAATACGACAACACAAAAGAATTAATGGCAGACCTTCTATACGATCGATCATGGATCTGGTGGACAATTTAATCCATCCACCGGAATTCACGGCACCGATCAAGGGATTTACGTCTTTCATTTGTGTTATGACATTATATAGTGCGGTAAGATTGATGTTTTGTGCCATTGTGTGGTGTGAGTTGTTTGTGATGACGATTATAATGATGATGAAAATGGTGATGACGATGATGAAGAAGATGATGATGATGATGATGATGATTAAGATGAAGATGATGATGATAGTCATGATGATGATGATGATGATGATGATGATGATGATGATGATGATGATGATGATGTATGATGATGATGATGTATTATATGAAGTATGATATAGTTATGATATATGATACTATATTATTATTATTATTATAATTATTATTATTATTATTATTATTTTATTATTATTATTATTATTATTATTATTATTATTATTATTAAGTAATATTATTATTAATATTTATTTAATTATTATTATTTATTAATATTATTATTATTATTATTATTATTATTATTATTATCATTGTTATATTATCATTATCATTATTATTATTAT
>NC_088374.1:237683-252683 GCF_034508935.2 Berghia stephanieae | reverse complement strand
CTAAATCATCATTATCCTTGTATGTAATCATTATAATATAATAAACAGTTATATGATATATAATAACATAGCTGTATACACGTTATAAGAATGTGGAGTAAACGCGTACAACACCCGTTTTAGTCTCATGATAAATAAATATAAATCGAAAATGTGTCCCATCATCATTATCTGGTGTCACGTCGGAGAAATATTGTTTCTTCCTCCCCTCTCCCTCCTCAAATAAATAAAATATAGCCATACCAATCAATGTTTTACATTAAATTCTAATTGCATCAATTCGGTCACCTGAATACATTACAGTTTCCGGACAATGCGACACATTTTACAGACAACAACCTATCTCTATAAATTTAAAGGAAAATTCTTCACAGTGTTCTATTTTTGTTACCACCAAATTCACTGTAATCATCTCCATTGCTCCGATATAACACCAATTTATAACGACGGGGCACTAATTATGATTTATCCTAGATATTGGATATCTAGACAAATGAAAGGGAAACAACTCAATGGTTTTTAACTACTTGTTGATATACATTGATTATCTCCCTCCTTTAAGTAAAACAAGATTTTATGTCAAAACACAGAAAAATAAATTAAGTTAATTTCCGTTCTAAACCTTAGTAGATTTTATAGAATTTCTAACAAAGACAAAGAGAGAAAAATAAATAAGAAAATTATAATTCTCCCCGGCTTTGGAAGACTTTTTATTTATCTGGTTTCAGTTTATTTCATTGTAATTAAAGTTTTTTAAAAAAATAGAAGCATTTTTTCCTCTCTGAATCGCTGAATGTGATTAATAGGATGTTTTCCGTATAATTTTAGAAGATTAGAAATATTTGACATTTGTGTAACGTGACAATACCTCCCACTGTTTTGATCTGTTTATATATTACGCAATGTCCAAAAAAGGTACTTAAAGTGTTTTATAAAGGGTCCCTGGTCAACATCAACACGTGACATGATGAACGAAACATGACGCCTATTGGGAGATTTTCCAATTATTTTTTTTCCAATGGGAACGTTCTTAACGGCCAGGGTATCATTTTACACCTGAGTAAGGTGAGATAACGTAAGTAATGATTCGGTTCCCAAGGACTCAACTGTGCATCGAGCTCATTAAATAGCCCACTGACTTAAACAATAGATAATTGCGTAATTAGTGATTCAAGGCTAGTCATATTATGACATTATTATATGCTATATTTCTCTAATTATCACATACTTTATATAGAGATTATTATACAGACGTAATTAGGAATTCAATGCTAGTCTATAACATTATTATATTCTACATTTCTCTGATTATAACACACTTTATATAGAGATTATTATACAGACGTAATTAGGAATTCAATGCTAGTCATATGACATTATTATATGCTATATTTCTCTGATTATAACACACTTTATATAGATATTATTATACAGACGTAATTAGGAATTTAATGCTAGTCTATAACATTATTATATGCTATATTTCTCTGATTATAACACACTTTGTATAAAGATTATTATACAGACGTAATTAGTAATTCAATGCTAGTCATATGACCCTATTATGTGCTATATTTCTCTAATTATCACATACGTTATCAAACATTATATCAAAATGACAATGAACCACTCTTATCCACTCCACCCCCCCCCTCACCCCCCCCCCCCACCCCCATCAACCTATTTAGGGGTCATAGAACGTCATTGAAGTAAGGCCTTTTGTTATCACGTGATTTCTATAACAATGTGATATTGACTGTCCTTGAAAATCATCTCTTGGTTACACGTCCTATGTCAATATGTTGGTTTATATCATGTATGAATCAGATTTTCTGTAATATAAGTGTTAGTTTATATTATATTGTTACCAGATATTGTAATCAAAGGTACAGATATTATATTTTTAATTGTTGTCAAAGATCTAGACGAGACTGTGAAATTGTCATAGACTAGATACAGATAGAGATACAGAATTATACATATATAGATTTATTTATCTATTATCTATCACTGGTTCCCCCACACCCTCCCTTATTACAAATATCTAAGTCAGTCGTATTACTATCTGTGATGCCTAATGAACTCAAAAAAGAAACAAAAATCAGTAATTATTATTTTAATCAGGGTGAGATAAAATGTAAGTCTTTTGTAAAGAATACCGTGGGGCGGGGAGATTCAATTCATTCTATTTATATAGATGGATAAGTTAATTAGACATTATTGAGAAGTATAAATTAGTCAAGGCGACAATCGGACGACTTTGTAATTGAATATCCACAGTCTCATCTTTAAAATGTTTCTGTATCTTTAATATATCTTTTCCACATATTTCTATGTCGGATATTGAAACAAATCTGAATTCAGAGGCAATTTTGTGGGGTCTACATGGAAGTGATTATAACTTAATTGGGACTGGTCAGTTGAGTGTACCCTTTCCCATGACCTTTTGGGATATTTAGCACTTTTATAAAATTGAATAATCCTTTTTTCAGATAAAAACACAAGTTATAACACATTTCAGTGTCGCCTTCACAAGTTATGGCCGTTTAAACGTCATTGAATTCATTATTTCCATTTTTATAGGTTTTTAAAATATTTTTTTGTGACGTGTAGACCGGTTTTAATGTTTAGAAATTTTAGTTGTAATAATTATCAGAAATTGTATTGTGAGTCTAATTTATCATTGAAAACGAATCCTTTATAAATATGTATTAAAATCCATCCATTTATACATGTGACTGAAATACGGTAAAACAATGTTAGGCGTCAATTTCCCCACAAAGCCAATACGAAATACTAAACTCTCAATTGCTTTTTTGATGGTGGTGATTTGATTACCTATATGTACTCGTATGGTTTGTTTTGAAAATGAAACTAATGAAGAAAGAATAATTTAAGTGCCTTTTATAAAAAAAACAAGAATTTCTCACCATGGACAATTTCTCTAAGAACCAAGACACAGCCTTTGTCAAGGTTGCATAGAATTGCCTTCAAAGCCTCACAGTTAAGCCTAAAATCTACATAAAGACACTTCATTACTTATAGAAATACTTGTATTCGGTGTCATATCTGGGGCTTTGAAATAAACACTGTAATTGTGTACAAGTAATTAAAAAATAATTGGAATCTACCAGATTTTCTACCTAAAGTAAAATAGAAAATGTCCGCGAGTTTGGGAAGGGTTTTGTCTCCCACCGCTCTGAAATGGCTTTGAAACGTGATATCATTGTAAACAGATGGTCGTCAAAGTTTATTTTAAGGTATCAATATATCTTATAAATTATAGTTGTGTAGTAGTAGACACATGTTTGATTCATCAATGGTGACAGGCGACGTGTACATATAAGCAGGTCTGACATCCGAACACAATTTTGGGCCTAGTTTAACATTGTTGTTTTGGACAAATATTTCTTGAGAGTTCCATTATATCAATTTGCCCAGAATGGATCGGGTTATCAGACCTGCAGTTAAGTGTACTTTGTTACACAGTATGGATACGTTGTGGGTTAGATCTTCGTGTGTGTAAGACTTTACATTTAAATGGATCAAGTGCTCTTTGCCAATGCTCTACACATTTGGAAATAACCCATGGAGGTGATATGTAATAAAGTAAAATAAAATGCATGTGCTTACTGACGTAGTTCACCAATCTTATGTCCTCTTCAAATTGGCTGATTGTGTTTTACATTTAAATCCGTGGGTTTTTTATCAAAAAAAAAAAATAAATAATTTGGTCACAGCTGACGTTTCTGATAAAACTCTCGCCAATAACTTGACGGAATTCAATTAAGTACGTTTATATCATTTCCTTTACATTAACTGTTATTAATATTGTATATCATCTTTGTCATTTTGTTACTGTAAATATTGATTATCTCATATACTTGACATTGTATAATATTTATCTCTTTTAAAACAAATATTCTTTTTTTCATATTTCATGTTATAATAATCAGAACTGATAAACAGATCACAATCATTATATTTACCATCACCAAGGCTATAACACAATTTACCATTTCCAAGACTATAGGAATTTACCACAACCAGGATTATAACAACTCACCATCACCAAGACTATAACAATTTACCACAACCAGGATTACAACAACTCACCATCACCAAGACTATAACAATTTACCATTTTCATCACAACAACCATAAATCACCACGACTATTAATACTATCACCATCACAACTCTCAATAAAACAACCACAAATCACCATCAACAAAAATACATCTACAACAGAAACGGACACTGTAATCGCCTTGGTCATCCACAAATGACCAAATTCCAACATGGATATCATCATATTTTATTAGCCAGTCCCACCTCTGCACCCAATAACTACAGCCATTATAAAGTATCTTTTTAACTTTCAAAGTTATATTCAACTTACTTATCTACCATTCATATACAGAATTATATTAAACATTTCCCCACTGAAACTAACTATGGTCGTGTGTTATTTATTTCATATTTAGATTACCTCTTTCTAACAAAAACAGTCAAACATCATTATCCAAAATGAAATATGGCCAAGTCAGATGTGTGGGTTCACACGTATCATCAAAACTATTCGTCTAGAAATATTACTTCCCTTCCTTCAAGACCTGCTTGAACATTCATTTCTATTTGTACCAGATTTCTCCAAAAAATTGAGTCTTCGGGGTTATTGAGTATATATATATATATATATATATATATATTATATATATATATATATATATATATATATATATATATATATATATACATATACCACATTATGCCGACTGAGGACGTGGACGAAAGCCACAGAAACGAACGTCTTGGCCATATAATGTGAGTGACAATTTATATATATATATATATATATATATATATATATGCGACTATGTGGTCTAGTGGTATGACACTCACTTTCGGATCGGAAAGTGCTGGGTTCGAGCCTCGCGCTCGGCGCATAGTTGAGTCCTTGGAAAATGCTCTTTATTCACATTATCTCACCGTACTCAGGTGAAAAATTATAAGCATCTGGCCGTTAACAGCGTTGCCTTTGTCCGAAAAATTGTAATATCGCCTAACAGGCGTCATGTCCCGTCCGACATGTTAAATATTTATGTTAACCATTGACCCCATGTAAAACGCTTTGGGCACATTTTGTGGATATTGCGCTATACAAAGTACAATAATATATATATATATATAGGTGTTATTTTTTATTACTACTCCATAAGAATTAGAATAGCTTAAAAACTACAAGTGATAGAAACATCTATTTTTTTGCATTGTTTTTCAACACAATTCAAGCTTTTGAGGTGAAAATGTCAAGAAGATGCTATAACCCGATGAAATAAAGTCGATATGTACATATATACAGGTCTGAGAAACGAACTCTTTTATGGGCCTAGTTTAACATTGTTGTAATGGACTATATTTTTGTACCATTTGTTGAGATTTCCATTACAACAATGAGTCCTTGAGGAATTGGGTTACCAGACCTGCATATATAAGGACATGTCGAATACACTCGCATTCTTTTTTTTTTTTTTTGGTTAAAAAAAGAGAAATTTGTTTCAAGCGAATTTTTACGCAAAAATAGGAAGAACAGATAAAAACGAGTCAAAGCATGGCTTGTGTCAAATTTATGTTTTGTATCTTGTTTACCTGAGGAAGGACAATGGCCGAAACGTCGTTTGCTTTGTGTTGTTAACTTAAATGAGTCACATATACTTACTTGATTTTTCTCTCTACTTTAGTGGCTCATTTTGACACCTCAAGTTTTTGGTTCTGTATTGTAAAGGCTTATATCATCTTCTCGAAATTTTCACCACAAAAAATATACTTGAATGGTCAAGAAAAACTACTTTCTAAAAACTAGATGTTTCTATCATTCCTAGTTTTTAATCTATCTTAATTATTTATAGGGTAGGAATTTTTTCTCTTCAAAAATCTCCCTGTACACCGATTAAATCTCATTATTTTTTTTTTTCGAAGTTTGATAATTTTTTTGAGCTTTTGTATGGCGCAATATTAACTGAACGTGCTCAAGGCGCTTTACAAGGTGTCCCTGGTCAACAGCAACACTTTGCACGTAGGACGAGACAAGACGCCTGTTAGACGATATTAAATTTCGGACAGAGACAACGCTGTTAACGGCCAGGTATTCATTTTACATCTGAGTACGTTGAGAGAATATGAGAAAGTAGCATTTTCCAAGGAGAGAGAGAGAGGGAGAAAGAGGGGAGAAAGGGAGAGAAAGAAGTGAGGGGGAGAGAGGGGGAGAGAGAAAGGGACAGAGAGAGAGTGAGAGAGGGAGATAGAGAGGGAGAGAGATGGGAGAGAGAAGGAGAGAGAGAGAAGGAGAGAGAGAGAGGGAGAGAGAGAAAGGGACACAGAGAGAGAGAGGGAGGGAGAGAGAAGGAGAGAGAGGGAGGGAGGGAGAAGGAGAGAGAGAGAGGGAGGGAGAGATGGCTAGAGATAAGGGGTTAGAAGGAGTAATAGAAAAAGGGTGAGAGAGAGGGGGAGAGGGAGGGGAGTGGGAGAGGGAGAGAGAGAGCGAGGGAGAGTGAGTGAGTGAGAGAAAGCGATGGAAAGGGAGAGACAGAGCGGGAGAGAGAGAGAGAGAGAGGGGGGGAGAGATGGCTAGAGATAAGGGGTTAGAAGGAGTAATAGAAAAAGGGTGAGAGAGGGGGGGGGGAGAGGGAGGGGGAGTGGGAGAGGGAGAGAGAGCGAGGGAGAGTGAGTGAGTGAGAGAAAGCGATGGAAAGGGAGAGACAGAGGGAGGAGAGAGAGGGGGGGGGGAGAGCGAGAGAGATTGCTTTCCCAAATTGGTTTCGTGATATTGATATTATTGTTGTTTGGTTTGTTTGTTTGGGGTCAATAAATTGGCCTTCATTATCATTAAACCACACACACACACACACGCGCGCGCGCACACACACACACACACACACACACACGCACATAACATATTGATAAGTATATGTATTCTTCAACGTGGTATTCAAAAAGTATTAAACAAAAATGAATATAACAAGGAATAATATACATCGCGTTTCGGACTCAAATCCCTGCCTCAGCCTTAACTGATTTTTGTGAGAATTTGAGCTTTTTTAAATAGGGCAACATCCACGAAACGTGCTCAACGCGCTATAGAAAGGGTGACAAGCCAACAGCAACACTCAACATAGAGAACGAGACCTGACGATTGTTAGATGATTACATTGTATTGTTTGGTTTTTTTTTCGGACGGTTAACGCCAAGGTACTCATTTTACACCTGAGTACGATGAAAGGCTGTGAATAAAGAACGTTTTCCAATGACTCAACTATCTATTCGCCTCTTGGGACTCAACCCCAAACCTTTCGAATCCAAAGGCGAGAGTCAATCACTAGACCACATAGTCGCATGAAAATAGTATTAAAACACAAAGAAAAACAGTTCAATAGATAGTGTGCGCTTGGCTAAGAAACTCACCACATTGCCACCCGGAAGTATGACGGACTAACACACAAAACTATGTGTAACCTTGAAGGTTTATAGTCTGGTTAATACAGTTTGGTGAGAAATACTCAGAAACGCGGATGGCAAAGAAAAAAAACAATAACAAAGACCCGAGTGACGTCATCTTCGATCTATTTGATTTACAAAACTTAAAAAGTAACAAATAAAATGGATATAACATTCGTTCAGAACTAGATCGGCATGAACCATTTATAGATACAAATACATTCTGCGGTACCCCTTTAGACAAGTTCCAACCAGTTTCACCTAGTTTCATAAACGAGTTGATAAAAAAAGCCCCCATTAAATCCTGCGACCTTGACCCCTACCAGCACAGCTTTTGGCCAGCTCCATCGATACATTATTACCATCCATTACATCAATCATAAATACATCCATACTGACTGGCGAAGTTCCATCGTGCTTTAAAAGTGCCCTGTCAAACCACTTCAGAAGAAACCATCACTGGACCACAATATATCAAACAATTATCGTCCTGTATCAAATTTACCTTTTTTGTCAAAACTTTTGGAGAAGGTAGTTCTTACACAATTAACATCTCATCTTAAGAACAACAGTTTGGAACAACCCTTTCAGTCAGCCTACAAACATCAACACAGTACTGAAACGGCGCTTCTTAAAATCTTTAATGACTTGTTATGTAATGCTGATGCTAACAATATCAATGTATTATGTCTTTTAGATCTTTCAGCTGCCATTGACACCATTGACCATGACATTTTGTTAAGAAGACTAGAAAATACGTTCGGCATAAAAGGAATTGCCCTTAAATGGTTTACATCATATTTACAGGATCGATGGCAGACTGTCGTGGTGAATGGTGTTCAGTCAGAACAAGTTTTACTAAATTTTGGAGTGCCACAAGGCTCTGTTCTTGGCCCTGTCCTTTTTACTGTATATATGCAGCCCCTTTCTAGTGTGATATCCAGATTCAATCTGAGTTATCATTTTTATGCAGATGATACGCAAATATATGATTGAGCACCTCTTAGTAATTTACATTTCTTAATACAACGAATTACGAGCTGTTTTAATGAGATTAAATCTTGGATGTACCACAATAAGTTAAAATTAAATGATAGTAAAACTGAGATTTTAATGTGTGGAAGGCCGAGTATCCTTAAACAGGCAAATAAATCACCTATTACTCTCGGAAATAGCACAATAGAATTTTCAAATAAAGCAAAAAACCTTGGCGTCATCATTGAATAAAGATCTTTCCATGACAAGCCATGTGAATAACACCATACAATCTATGTACATAGAAATGAAAAAAATAAGCAAAATTCGTAATTTAATACCGAAGCATATACAGAACTTTTAATTAATTCCCTGGTTTAATCTAAATTGGACTATTGTAACTCCCTTTGGGCGAATTTAGCTAAAGACAAAATTAGCAAACTTCAGGTTGCTCAAAATAGCGCAGCCAGGCTCATTGTACGCAATAACAAAAAATACCCGTCAGCAACTCTTCTTCTCCGTGAGTTACATTGGCTTCCTGTGGAAAAAAGAGTTGCCAAAAGATTTGTACTGTTGTCTACAAATCCCTGAGCACGAACAGTCCCTCCTATATTAAATAACATATATGTCCCCAATAGAAACTTGAGGTCAAGCAATGACCGATCAATCCTTGTCAAACCTAAGCAATTGCGTAAAATAGGTGAACAGTCTTTTCAATTTTCGGCCCCCCATTTTTGGAACTCTCTCCCATCACACGTGAGATGCTCGGATTCGTTGACAACGTTCAAATCTCGCCTAAAGTTTTATCTTTTTACGTCATAATGTTGCAATATTATGTTCATATTTTGTTGTTGTTAAATTGAATTCGTATCACGTTTCCTTCACACTTGTCTCACTGTAATATGTTTTGTTTTATATCACTGTAAAGCGCTTAGAGCCTGTGACAACGGGGTAAAGCGCTATATAAATGCCATTTATTTATTTATTTATATTAGAACACATCAGCTTCAGGAAATCAATAAGACATCAAAAACAGAACGTTTTGTGTTCAAATCCCTTCTTCAGGCTCACAAGCCTAACTCCGAAACCAGAAATAAATATTTGACAAAGAATGTACTTGGCTAGACTGTTTCTCTGCCATATAGATAGTGTGCGCTTGGCTAAGAAACTCACAACATTGCCACCCGGAAATACAACGGACCAAGACAGTAATGTGTGTGTAACCTTGAACTTTTATAGTCTGAATAATTCAGTTAAGTAAGAAGTATTCGTAAAAAAACAATAACAAAGACCCGAGTGACGTCAACTTCGTTGTATCCATAGATAGAATGTAGTTGACATTACTCGGGTCTTTGTTATTGTTTTTTGCCATCCGCATTTATGATTTCTCACTCAACTGTATTAACCAGACTACAAACGTTACATATATGTTCATGGGTCGTTCCTTTATATTTCCGGATGGCAATAAAGAGCTAACAAAAAGATTTATACCCTACAGTAGGGCAAAAAAAGGGGGGGGGGAAGATTCACACCCAACTTTTTCAGTTTATTGTCATAAAGTTGATATTGATGAGGTGAACACAAATACCGAATACTAATATCCCACAGCCATTCACACTTGGATTCTGTACAAATAACATTTAAAAAAGGAACGATACTTCATAAATCTTTTTTCAGTAGATGTCTCATTGCTGCAGCGATATAAGAGACATGAGGACAGAGACAGCGATAGAAGCCGACTTTTCCTAGGAAACGCATCAATTCTCGTCTATTTCTAGGCACATGGAAATTCATAACATGTGAAATCTTGCCTGAGGTTGGTCGGACGCGTTCATTTCAGAGTTCATGTCTCAGATATGTCACAGTTTCACACCCGATTGTCAATTTGTCCATATTAATGACGATGTAGTCATCCAGAATTTTGAAAACGGCCACTAGATGTGCCCCATGATCCTCCCACGTCTCAGAGAAAATGACGATGTCGTCAATATAGACCGCTGGAAAGTTATCTGATTCATACAATATATTATTAAGGCGGTGCTGAAATGCGGCGGGTGCCCTGGCCAAGCCGAATGGAATGACGTTGTATTCGGAGAGCCCAAATAGGTGACTGAGACTGTAAGATGTTTGGAGTCTTGTGAAGTAGCACTTGAGATATCCAGATTTGAGATCGATGACACTTAGCATTTTGGCTGATGAGACGTTGTCGTTGACGTCATCAATACTTGGAATGCGACCGTTTCGTTAAGTCGTCGACAGTCCACAATACGTCTCAGCTTTCTTTGCCTTTTTTTATAAACGGTGATGAATATTGACTTCGTGTTGAAGAACGTTGTCGTTTAAATGTTTGTTGAGTTCTCTTTTGAGAATGATTTTCTTTGCCGAGGGCAATCTATGGTAGGTCGGTTGGATAGGTTTCACAGATTTACGTCTGATGTCACAGGACGGAAGAAGGGAGACACGGGGTTCATCGGATCAAAGGTCTCGATGCCGGGTGAGAATAACTCTCACATCGTCTTGCACTTTGGGTCAGAGATGATTCAGGTGGCTGTCCATTCGATCCAGGTATTCCCATAATTTTCTGAAGTCAACTTCAAATAATGGTTTGATTAAATTAATATGGAGGACTTCTTTCTTTTTCTTTATGTCCGGAGTTTGAATCAGGTAATTTGTATCGCTGATTTTTTTCTAGTATTTTGTAAGGGTCTGAAAATTTGACCTTACAGTGGTGGTAATTGGTAGGGAGGAAAACTATAGTATTTTGTAAGGGCCTAACAATTTGACCTTAAAGTGTTGTTAATTGGTAGGGAGGAAAACTATAGTATTTTGTAAGGGTCTGAAAATTTGACCTTAAAGTGATGGTAATTAATTGGTACGGAGTAAAACTATAGTATTTTGTAAGGGCCTGCCAATTTTACCTAACACTGGTGGCAATTAATTGGTAAGGAGGAAAACTATAGTATTTTGTAAGGGCCTGGCAATTTGACCTTAAAGTGGTGGTAACTGGTGGGGAGGAAGTCTATAGTATTTTGTAAGGGCCTGAAAATTTGACCTTACAGTGGTTGTATTTAATTGGTGGGGAGGAAAACTATTGTATTTTGTAAGGGCCTGACAATTTGACCTTAAAGTGGTGGTAATTAATTGGTAGGGAGAAAGTCTATAGTATTTTGTAAGGGCCTGACAATTTGACCTTAAAGTGGTGGTAATTGGTAGGGAGGAAAACTATAGTATTTTGTAAGGGCCTGATAATTTGACCTAAAAGTAGTGGTAATTATTTTGTAAGGGAGGAAAGCTATAGTATTTTGTAAGGGCCTGACAATTTGACCTTAAAGTGGTGGTAATTAATTTGTAGGGAGGAAAACTACAGTATTTTGTAAGGGCCTGTCAATTTGACCTTGCAGTGGTGGTAATAATTTGGTAGGAAGGAAAACTATAGTATTTTGTAAGGGCCTGATAATTTGACCTTAACGTGGTGGTAATTGGTAGGGAGGAAAACTATAGTATTTTGTAAGGGCCTGACAATGCGACCTTAAAGTGGTGGTAATTAATTGGTAGGGAGAAAACTAAAGTATTTTATTAGGGCCTGACAATTTGACCTTAACGTGGTGGTATTTG
Source organism: Berghia stephanieae (assembly GCF_034508935.2). NCBI lineage: Eukaryota > Metazoa > Mollusca > Gastropoda > Nudibranchia > Aeolidiidae > Berghia > Berghia stephanieae. The sequence continues at coordinate 240,597 of NC_088374.1, read as the reverse complement.
GTAGGGAGGAAAACTATAGTATTTTGTAAGAACCTGACATATTGACCTTAAAATGGTGGTAATTAATTGGTAAGGAGGAAAACTATAGTATTTTATAAGGGCCTGACAATTTGACCTTACAGTGCTGGTAATAATTTGGTAGGGAGGAAAACTATAGAATTTTATAAGGGCCTGACAATTTGACCTTAAAGTGGTGGTAATTGGTGGGGAGGAAAACTATAGGATTTTGTATGGGCCTAACAATTTGACCTTAAAGTGGTGGTAATTTATTAGTAGCGAGGAAAACTATAGTATTTTGTAAGGGCCTGAAAATTTGACCTTAAAGTGGTGGTAACTAATTAGTAGGGAGGAAAACTATAGTATTTTGTAAGGGCCTGACAATTTGACCTTACAGTGGTGGTAATTAATTGGTAGGGAGGAAAACTATAGTATTTTGTAAGGGCCTGACAATTTGACCTTACAGTGGTGGTAGTTAATTGGTAGGGAGGTAAACTATGGTATTTTGTAAAGGCCTGGCAATTTGACCTTAAATTGGTGGTAATTACTTAGTAGGGAGGAATAATATAGTATTTTGTAAGGGCCTGAGAATTTGACCTTAAGGTGGGGGTAATTGGTAGGGAGGAAAACTACAGTATTTTGTAGGGGCCTGACAATTTGACCTTAAAATGGTGGTAATTAATTGGTAGGGAGGAAAACTAAAACGCTGTCAACAACATTGAACAAACGTGGTTTACATTTTAAGCTGTATGTAAATTTCATTTCATCTTTTGTACAGGACAAAATTATCTTTGCTGTTTCCAAAACATATAAAAACAGTCCTAAAGTCAATGACATATTCCAAATCATTAGTATGCTGATTTGAAATAAGTTTGTGTTTTAGAATTTCCAAAGGTCCTCTGACAGTATGTCCAACGACTAACTCAGAGGGGAAAGCCCAAAGATTCCTTGCTCACGTTCCTTGTTGCAAAGAGAACAAGGTGTAAATTTTCATTTCAATCCTGTTTCATGTCATTACAAAAGGTTCTAAGAAGACTTTTTATAGTTTTATGATAACGTTCTAAAGCTCCCCGAGTTTCAGAATGGTAGACAAAAGAGAACACAACATTGATCTCGTAAGGATGGACATGTTCATCTACAAAACAGGAGACGTTGACAAATTCCTACAAACAAGTGACATTCTGTATCATCACTTTGATAGGAGTGTCTTTCAAGTGAGTATTTTGGCCACAGTCAATGAGTCCTTGGCGTCTTACCAAATCCAAATAATGCTAAAGGTGGATAAAAATACCTTGATTCATGCTTTATTCTGACTGCTTGAAGCCAAAGCAGTCTTCCATATTAAAAGGATGTTCCGATTTCCGATACAAATTGGATTCAATAGTCTGATGTCACTTTGCCCAGCAACGACCATCTTGATTCTAAACAAAGAAAATCAGTACTTTTTATTCTTCACGCTGGCTAGAACTGTTCATATGTCTTGTGATCAGAATGTGTAAAAGTCAAAACATGATCAGCTTTATAATGGTTGTTTTTCCTCTGGATACGCTTTCATACTCGTCGGAGAAATATTTCATAAGAGCGTCCGCCATTGTTTCGATAGTTTATCGCCAGTTACTAAGTTACCATGCGTCATTACAAGGAAAATAACGTCATTACTGTTGAAGCGTATTGACGAAAGCAAAATTGGACTACAGACTGTTTGTAAACATCAATATACAAATTAATCCTATCTCTCTCTCTCATCCGAAATTTGAAATCTTGGCCAATTCATTTCCCACCTGTACATTATTTCTTTTTAAATCATTGTTACCAACGAATGAGGTCGGGTTCTTAAACAACACAAATTGTTTTAAACGTGAATATGCTATTTTGAATAAGTCCATCAAATTATATTAAGTTTAATAATTTATGATTTATTAATGATATGACTCTGTTTAGATACTTTTGCTGTAGTAGATATCATTACATACAATCTCCCTAACCATTCACACACAATCTCCCTTACAGAGGTGGAGTATGTTATGAAAAAGTTCAGATCTGTGTCAAGTACTAGATAACATATCACAGAGATAAAGGTGACGGTGTTCAAGAAAAAAAAACCAAAAGAAAAAACAAACAATTATAGTAAAGGGAACGAGATTAGCGGAAGAGTAGCGTCCCTTGATTGGACGTCACCCATAGTATGTGACGTCACCGGCGGAAAAGTTATTAGAGAGAGAACGATAGGCGCATGCGCACAACCAACATGACGTTCTCTCTCTTATAACTTTTCCACCGGTGACGTCATAGACTATGGATGACGTCCAATCAAGGGACGCTACTCTTCCGCTAATATCATTCCCTATTGGTAGATATTGTTAATGCATTTGGAACATCAATATATTCCAAATGACTTCTCATCAGGGGCGTGGCTATTTTGGTTGATTTGGTGCCTAGCATCGCGTCCATCTTTTAAAAATGGAGTACAGCATTAAACAAAAATAATACTGTGAAATGGTATATAACGCCTCTTACTTATTTGAATAAGTCTTTTCTTTATTTTTTTCTTCTTTCTTTTGTGTTGACAAATATAGCATTTCTAAGTCATTTCCGTCTGATTGTGGCACCACCTTGAACTGTAAGCATGCCACGCCACTGGTTGTCGTCATTATCAAAAAGACAAACGTATCTCACACAATGATAGTCTAGGTCATGATATCCCTGACAATTTAACCCATTCAACCCTAACACCGACTGTATCTATAGTTTACACCCGGGTTACTTTTACCCCATGCCTTTTTATTACATTTTTCGGAGACAAATTATAGGCGTATTATCAAGGCTAATGCTTTTAGTTTTAACATATTCATGATAGTTGAATAAAACTATCTATGTACATGCCCATTTCTAATACATTTTTTTTCCAATTTTGAAA
>NC_088374.1:236048-237583 GCF_034508935.2 Berghia stephanieae | reverse complement strand
CTATTAATAATATAAACCCCCAACCCCCAAAAAAAATCATTACAACAAAAAAAAAAACACCATCAACACAAAAAACCATCAACAAAAAAAAAAAGGGAAACACGTAATCGCCTTGTCTTTCCCACAAAGGGCCCAAAATTTTTCCCCAAAAAGGATATCATCAATTTTTTTAAAGCCAGCCCCCCGTCTGAAACCCCAATAACTACAGCCATTATAAAGTATCTTTTTAACTCTTTTTAATTTCTATTCATTTTGCTTATCTACCATCCATATACAGAATTCTATTAAACATTTCCCCACTAAAACTAACTATGGTCGTGTGTTATTTATTTCATATTTAGATTACCACTTTCTAACAGAAACAGTCAAACATCAGTATCCAAAATGAAATATGGCCAAGTCAGATGTGTGGGTTCGCACGTTTCATCAAAACTATTCGTCTAGAAATATGATGATGATGATGATGATAATGATGATGATGATGATGATGATGATGATGATGGTGATGATGGTGATGATGATGGTGATGATGGTGATGATGATGATGATGATGATGATGGTGGTGATGATGATGATGATGATGATGATGATGAAGACTGCTGACATTCATTTATTGTACCATTCCAAATTGAGTCTGATATATATATATATATATATATATATAAATTAATATATTATATATATATATATATATATTATATATATATATATAATATATATATACATCTGCGGCTATGTAGTCTAGTGGTATGACACTCGCTTTCGGATGGGAAGGTCCTAAGTTCGAGCCTCACGTTCGACGCATAGTTGAGTCCTTGGAAAATGCTCTTTATTCACATTATCTCACCGTACTCAGGTGAAAAATTATAAGCATCTGGCCGTTAACAGCGTTGCCTTTGTCCGAAAAATTGTAATATCGCCTAACAGGCGTCATGTCCGTCCGACATTTAATATTTATGTTAACCATTGACCCATGTAAACGCTTTGGACATTTTGTGGATATTGCGCTATACAATACAATAATATATATATATATATATAATATATATATTATAATATATATATATATATAAATATAGGTGTTATTATTATACTACTCCATAAAGAATTAGATATCTTAAAAACTACAATGATGAAACCTCTATTTTTTTGCATTGTTTTTCAACACAATTCAAGCTTTTGAGGTGAAAATGTCAAGAAGATGATATAACCCGATGCAATAAAGTCGATGTGTACATATATACAGGTCTGAGAAAAGAACTCTTTTATGGGCCTAGTTTAACATTGTTGTAATGGACAAGTTTTTTGTACCATTTGTTGAGATTTCCATGACAACAATGAGCCGATGAGGAATTGGGTTACCAGACCTGCATATATAAGGGCATGTCGAATACACTCGCATTCTTTTTTTTTTTGGTTAAAAAAAGAGAAATTTGTTTTAAGCGAATTTTTACGCAAAAATAGAAAGAACACATAAAAACGAGTCAAAGCATGGCTTGTGTCAAATTTATGTGTTGTATCTTGTTTACCTGAGG
>NC_088374.1:221048-231048 GCF_034508935.2 Berghia stephanieae | reverse complement strand
TGAGAGCTTACACGTTACGTGTAGGTTAACAGGAAATGTGGAGGCAACAACTGGCAAAAAGATAATCGACTGCTCGGTAATGGTCCTTGAACGTGAAGAATGGCGTTCCATGATGTTCAATCTATGTAGGTAGACGGAAATTCGGTAAGGTCAGGTAAGATAATGACCCTTGAACGGGAAGATTGTCGTTCCATGATATTCAATCTATGTAGGGAGACGGACCTCCGGTAAGGTCATGTAAGATAATGACCCTTGAACGTGAAGAATGGCATTCCAAAACATTGAACCTCTGTAGGGAGACGGACCTCCGGTAAGGTCAGATAAGATAATGGCCCTTGAGCGTGAAGGATGGCATTTCAAAACATTGAACCTCTGTAGGTAGACGGACCTCCGGTAAGGTCAGGTAATGTAAGGTACGTTAACAACACAACTCGCGTTCCCGGCGTCCTGTGCGACGTACGTCTGAAAAGAGTTCCTGGTTTTCTTCCGCGTCGTGGGTCAATTGCTAATGATAATGGAGAGGCTTGCGATGGGAACAATAAAGGCAGTGGACGTTTCGGGTTCAAACCCTTCGTCAGTACAACGATGGACAAAAAAACGTTGAAAACAAATATAATTAAATTTAGCATAATGCTTCATTCACACCCCAATCCTCATTGGGGCCAGACGATGCGATCTGTACTCCAGTTCATTTGTGACCCATCGTCTCAAAACGGTATTATGTCGGAACGAACCAGATGCTTAAAATCGAAATTAAATGTTAAAGTGTTGAAAAATATAAATCGCTGGCATTAGCACCCTAAAATATGGTATCCGTTCTCCTCAATAAAACATACAAACTCAACACTAGTCTGATATTTCTGGCTATAAATTCAATTTTCAACGTCTTAATCAACCCGACTTAATACCGTTTTAAGGCGAAGAGTCACATTTGCTTTCAACCGTTTATTGGTGATTGTTGTGGGTCGTGACGACGGGACTGGAGCCCAATTGTGTTTGTTTTGATTGTTTTCAATCATTGGGTTTTCACCCGAATAACAGAATACTCTTCAAGAGTTGTAACGTCACTTCCCCCGTAATGACGCATGGTAACTTAGTAACTGGCTCTAAACTATCGGAACAATGGCGGACGCCCTTATGAAATATTTCTTCGACGAGCATAAAAGCGTATCCAGAAGGAAAAGAAAACATAAAACTGATCATATGTTGACTTTTACGCATTCTGATCACAAGATATATGAAAAATTGTAGCCAGCATGATGAATAAAAAGTACAGATGTTTAGAACCACGTGACATCAAACTATTGAATCCAATTGCGGAGCAACGATGAAAACCGGGATAAGCTTGAAATATTTCTTGTGAATCTGCTGCAGTTGTGATAACAGATAGCGTTGCCGTCATTGAGGAACAGTCGGTCAGATGTGTTGCATGTGGAGTTTTTTAACTCCCACTTCTCAACAGTTTTGCTGCTATCTATTGTGTTTGAGTGACAAAACATATATTTTTGTGTTTGTTGGGTGTGAAGTTTTGGGGAAAATCGTGAAAATGGCCGGTAAGTGGAAAGAAGTCAAGATTCTCCTTATCAATTTGATAATCATAGAGTTAAAGACTTGGTGTGTTATTATGACCGATATTTATTATTATTATATATTATTATTATTATTATTTATTATTATTATTATTATTATTTTATTATTATTATTATTATTATTATTATTATTATTATTATTATTATTATTATTATTATTATTATTATTATTATTATTATTATTATTTTATTATTATTATTTATTATTATATTATTATTATTTTATTATTATTATTATATTATTTATTATATTATTATTATTATTATTATTATTATTATTATTATTATTATTATTATTATTATTATTATTATTATTATTATTATTATTATTATTATTATTATATTATTATTATTATTATTATTATTATTATTATTATTATTATTATTATTATTATTATTATTATTATTATTATTATTATTTTATTATTATTATTATTATTATTATTATTATTATTATTATTATTATTATTATTATATTATTATATTATTATTATTATTATTATTATTATTATTATTATTATTATTATTATTATTATTTTTAATTATTATTATTATTATTATTATTATTATTATTATTATATATTATTATTATTATTATTATTGTAGGGAACGAAAAAGACGAATGGAGTTTTGGACGAAGCGAGCGGAGTCTTCATCTCTCTCACAAATCATGAACTGATAACAACAACAAGCTAAGACCTCTGATTAAACTTTTCTCTTTTATTATCATTCAAGTTTCATTAAATTACTATCGTTTGTATTTAATCATTTTGTTATTAAGTTATTACGAGATCCTATACTGGTGACCCCGACGCTGAACATGGCAGAACATAAAAACGAACTTTCTGACATTTTGCAACAACTCCTTGTCCTCCAATCCTCCCAACAAAGTCAAAGCACGGTTGGGGCAGTCTCACTAAAACTGCCAGAATTCTGGACAAAGTCACCAGATGTTTGGTTTGCAAGAATTGAAGCACAATTTAACACTCGCGGTATCACAGAAGACCAAACAAAATACGACTATGTTGTTAGCACTCTAGATGTAAACACTGCAGAAGAAATGCAGGCAGTACTCACAAACCCTCCACATGAAAATAAATATGAGACGCTTAAAAAAACACTAATCAAGACATTCGGTAAGTCTCAAGCCCAAAAGGATTTCGAACTGCTTAATCTCAACGGAATGGGTGACAAACGACCAACAGCGCTGCTGAGGAAAATCAACTCATTGAATGATGACCCCCAAACATTGAAACGGGCACTTTTCCTGTCAAACCTCCCTCCTGACATCCAATGCATTTTAGCTAGTCAGAATATCGTCGACGTAGAACTTCTAGCTGAGGCTGCTGACAGGATTTGGGAAACGAAAGCAACTGCAAGACTTGCTGATGGCACTATGGATCTACGAAACACAAACAATGTTGTAGCTTCGTCGACAAGACAAGAATCCAGTGGTGGTTTCACACCTATTGAAAACAATGGACAAACCCACATCTACGCCGCGAGTTTCAAACCCAATCGGGCACAACAGTCACGTGGCAACAGATCATTTGGTCAACAGAGACGGTTTGTGTGTTTTTACCACACGAAGTTTGGATTCAAAGCTCAACGGTGTCAGCCAGGGTGTAGTTTTACTCCTTTGGGAAACGACAAGGCCAGCAGCTAGAAGTGGCGACTGCTGGCACACCAGACACAGCCACGAACACCTTTTCAATCACGGACAGACGATCAGGAATACATTTCCTGATAGATACCGGAGCGGACGTTTCAGTTTTTCCAGCATCTGTCCACGAGAGAAAATGCAACTCCCCCTCCTCACCCTTATTAGAAGCTAACGGTACTTCTATCCGTTCATGGGGAAAACGAACCTTCACGCTCCACTTTGGACAAAAAAAAACTTCTTACACATGAGTTCATTCTGGCAGACGTCACGAGAACTATACTTGGAGCAGATTTTTTTTATTCAACACGAACTCCTCATTGACTTAAAAGGTAGACGCCTTATGTCACTCGGCAGTGTTTTAGCCTCGCTTCAGCCAACTAGAACCTCCCACTCGGTTTCGGGACTTTCCTTCGCAGAGAAAACCTCATACTCATGCATGTTGTCAGAATTTCCACAATTGCTTACTCTAAGATTCAGTTCACCTGTCAACAAGCATGGTGTGGAGCTGCATATAGTTACAGACGGACCGCCAGTTCACGCCAGAGTTCGTCGTCTTACCGAGGATAAACTGACAGCAGCTCGACAAGAATTTCTGGCTATGGAAGAAATGGGGATCATTCGACGCTCTAACTCTCCATGGTCTTCACCTCTTCATGTTGTTCCGAAAGCTGACGGGCAACTCCGACCTTGCGGTGACTATCGCCACCTCAACACACAAACAAAAGATGACAGATATCCTTTACCGTACATTCAGGACTTCAATAGACGACTTGCAGGGTGCAAAGTTTTCTCGAAAGTCGATCTTGTTAGGAGTTATCACCAAATACCCGTCGCAACTACATCCATTCCAAAAACCGCAATAACTACTCCATTTGGCCTCTGGGAGTTTGTACGTATGCCATTCGGCCTCAAGAATGCTGCCCAGACATTCCAGAGACTTATGGATGGAATCCTGAGAAACGCTCCTTTTGCATTCGGCTACATCGATGATATTCTAATAGCCAGCCACTCCCATGAAGAACACCGTGAACACCTTCAACATCTCTTTCAGCTTCTTTCTGACAACGGGTTGGTTATCAACAAAAGCAAGTGTGTATTTGGGGCTAGCGAACTTGACTTTCTTGGCCACCGTATCACATCGCAAGGTATTCTTCCACATCCTGACCGAGTTTCCGCATTAGTCAACAGTGAAGCACCAACTGACCGCACGGGGCTCCAACGATTTCTCGGCATGATCAATTACTACCATCGGTTCATGCCACACATCGCTGACACACTTGCTCCACTGCATGCTCAGGCAAGCGGCAAAGGCCAACGCATCGAATGGTCCACAGACTGTCAAAAGACTTTTGAACAAGCCAAAAACTCTCTCAAAAACACTGTCCTCCTCCATCATCCTCGTCAAAATGTACCGACGAGCCTCACTGTCGATGCTTCAAACGTAGCTATTGGTGCGCAAATAGAGCAACTACAGGATGGTAAATCGTGGATTCCCCTTGCTTTCTACTCACGGAAATTGTCTGAGACAGAGAAGAAATACAGTGCGTTTGATCGAGAGCTCCTCGCGGCCTATTCCGCAATCAAACACTTCAGACATTATCTGGAAGGCCAGTCGTTTACAATTTACACTGACCACCAACCATTAGTTACAGCGATCAGAAGTCAAACGGATAGATCGCCGCGGCAGACGAGACACCTCTCCTACATAGCCGAATTTACTACAGATATACAACATCTCCGAGGAAAGTTCAATGTCGTCGCTGATGCCCTCTCCCGTTTAACAATCAATGCATCATCCAAGGGAGATCACAACCTATCCTCGGGAGATTTTGCACGTTTGTCTAAAGACCAACGTGATTCAGGAGAGATGGAGAGCTACATGTCAAAAACAACAGGCTTAAATCTCCAATATGTCGACTTCGACACCCATGTCATCCTCTGCGACACGTCAACTGGAAGACTAAGGCCCATTCTACCCAAATCGTGGACACATCTGATTTTCGACCAATTACACGGCCTATCACACTCTGGCCCAAGACCCACACAAAAACTCATTTGTCAACGTTTTGTTTGGGAGAGTATGAAACGAGATATTCGTCGCTGGTGTAAAGAGTGCCACGCCTGCCAAACATCAAAGATCAGTCGACATACCAAATCACCGTTATCAATTCGCTTACCACAACCAGACACACGATTTTCTAGCCTACACGTTGACCTTGTTGGCCCTTTACCAACAAGTCAAGGCATGTCATACATTTTCACCATAATAGACCGTTTTACTCGTTGGCCCGAAGCAAGTCCACTACCAGATGCACATGCTACGACATGCGCACAAGCTGTTCTACAACATTGGATATCGCGGTTTGGTGTGCCATCAGACATTACCTCTGACTGAGGTAGACAATTCACCTCAACGCTTTGGTCAGAATTTGGGAAGTTGCTTGGCATCAAGACCAACAACACGACGGCATACCATCCACAAGCAAACGGGATGGTCGAGCGCTTTCACAGACAACTCAAAAGTGCATCGAAGGCGAGAACAACTTCTCCAAATTGGTACTCGGAACTCCCATTGGTTCTTCTTGGAATTCGTTCTTCTTGGAGACTTGAGGCTGATTGCTCACCTGCCGAAATGGTTTACGGTTCAACACTATGTCTTCCAGGAGAAATACTGCAACCCAAAAACACTCCGCACATAGAGCCTAGTTCAGATTTCGTGAAACAACTCAAAGTAACCATGCAATCACTGGCTTCAACTCCGCCCAACTTTCATGGGAATCAGCCTGTTTACATGCCTACCAATCTAACTTCTACCGGTTACGTTTACGTTCGCATTGACTCTCACCGTTCCCCTTTACAACGGCACAATGACGGCCCTTATCGAATTTTAGAGACAAATGACAAATATTTTGTATTAGACATTAAAGGAAAAAAAAGAGAAGGTAACTGTAGATCGCCTGAAAGCAGCACATATCGCTCCAACAACAATACAGCAAACAAGGAAGCCCCTATTAGGACCAGGTTCAGATACAAAACCTGCTACATTGGAAGAGGCGGTATCGGACAAAACACGCTCAAATAGAGACGGTACAATTACCACCAGGTCTGGTAGACAGTCAAGGCTTCCTCCTCGATATCAAGACTAGCGCTGTAAACTAAACTATGTGGTATACAGCTGGGAGGGGGTAATGTAGGGAACGAAAAAGACGAATGGAGTTTTGGACGAAGCGAGCGGAGTCTTCATCTCTCTCACAAATCATGAACTGATAACAACAACAAGCTAAGACCTCTGATCAAACTTTTCTCTTTTATTATCATTCAAGTTTCATTAAATTACTATCGTTTGTATTTAATCATTTTGTTATTAAGTTATTACGAGATCCTATACTATTATTATTATTATTATTATTATTATTATTATTATTATTATTATTATTATTATTATTATTATTATTATTCCTAATATTACCACCATCATCAATATCATCATTATCCTTGTATGTAATAATGTTGATACAATAACGTTGTATAATATATGATAACACAAGACATGTCCATATAACCAGATCAGATATTTGGGTTTTTTAAACGTACATAAAAATTTTGCTTATATAATATATCATCTTTTATCATTGTCATCATATGGCTTATTCATGTTTATATATAAGTTATGGAAGTATAGAGCAATTGCTTACAACACCCGTTTCAGTCTATTGATAAAGAAATATAAAGTAAAATCATGTCGCATCATCATTACTTGGTGTCATGTACGATAAAACATAATAATTTTTCTCCCTCCCCTCTCCTCCCGGGAATAAATAAAGTATAGCCAAACCAATCAATGGTTTACATTAATTTCTAATATCATTATTCTGTCACCTGAATACATTACTGATTCCGGACGATGCGACACATTTTACAGACAACAACCTATCTCTATAAACCTTGAAGCAAAATTCCTCATAGTTTTCCATTTTTGTTACTACCAAATTCATTGTCATCATCTCCATTGCTCCGATATATCACCAGTGTGACGCGACGAGTCACTAATTATGGTTAAATTAATAAATAATTAATTATCCTAGACATTGGATATATAAATATAAGGGGAAGCAACTCAATGTTTTTTTACTGACTTTAAATATTCATTGGTTATCTCCCTCCTTTGAATTAAATAGATTTTGAAATATAAAACCAACAAAAAAAAAAACAAAACAGAAAAATACAAACTGTTTTATTTTTAGATTTTCTAGAATTCCTTAACAACGACAAAGAGAGGAAAATAAGAAAACTCAAATTCCTCCCGGCTTTGGCATATTATTTGTAATTTTCTGGTTTCATTTTATTTTATTATCACCAAATTAAATTAAAGCATATTTTCAAAAAATCGTTGTATGCGAATAATACTATGTTTACAGTATAATTTATAGAAGTTTAGAAATATTTGACATTTGTGTAGTGTGACAATACCTCCCACTGTTTTGATCTGTTTATATATTACGCAATTTCCACAAAAGGTACTTAAAGTCTTTTATAAAGGGTCCCTAGTCAACATCAACACCTAACATGTTGAACGAAACATGACGCCTGTTGGGAGATAAACAATTATTTTTTTTCCAACAGAAACAACGCTGTAACGGTCATTGTCTAATTTTACACCTGAGTACGGTGAAATAATGTGAGTAATTATTATTTTCCAAGGGCTCAATTGTGTACGGAGCTCATTGAAGAGCCCACCGACTTAGACAATAGATATATACGTAATTAGTGATTCAAGGCTAGTCATATGACATTATTATATTTTATATTTCTCTGATTATCAATCTTTTTATATCGACATTATTATACAGACGTAAACAGTGATTCAAGGCTAGTCATATGACATTATTGTATGCTATATTTCTCTGATTATCAATCTTTTTATATCGACATTATCATACAGACGTAAACAGTGGTTCAATGCTAGTCATATGACATTATTATATGATATATTTCTCTGATTATCAATCTTTCTTATATCGATATTATTATACAGACGTAAACAGTGATTCCAGGCTAGTCATATGACATTATTATATGCTATATTTATCTGATTATCAATCTTTTTATATCGATATTATTATACAGACGTAAACAGTGATTCCAGGCTAGTCATATGACATTATTGTATGCTATGTATCTGAGATTTGCACACTCTTTATATAGATTTTATTACTTATTTTCTCAACAGAATAGAAAAATCTGTTTCGAAAAAACCCACCAGTCCTTCATTTATATACTTTCGTGTCACAACTGTATGGATTTGTTTTTGTTACTGGTCACCTTGACCTAGTTGGCTTTGTGATGAGAATGGGCTATTCCAGTCCGTGAACTCAACCCTACATACACAGTGTCTTATTTTACTTTGTAATACGCCTGGTGTGTATTTATTAAATCATCGACCGTTGTCTGATTCCAGGTAGTCACTTTGTCTTGTCTTGGAATGTGTCCAAATAGTCATCGCATACTCTCTAGTTATTACACATGATGTATGGAAAATGGCTGTATTTTGGTGACGAAACTGACAATAGATTCATCGTAAAACACACAAAAGATGGATTATTTCACAATGTACAACATTGGTGTAAAGAAACAATTGACATTAAAGTGACAAAACATTCTTATCTATTATTTCCGGTTAAACTACAAAAATCGATTTTTGAAAATATTTAAATACAAACTGTTTTATAAGAAGTCAAAAAATAAGAATGATCACCACACTGTCATTGTGTTTACATTATGATATGGAATTAAGTCATATCTATTTGGCCACTGATTGAAGAACATAAACGTTCCCGTTCCCTATTATTGCAGATTCCATGCGTTGAAACATTGTAACTTTGTAATTATGTGTAATAAAATATGATATATTTCCTGGGTTTTACTATTTGTGACCTTTTATCAAAAGTAGAATCAAAATAAAATTAAACATCTCTCTTGCAGTACATTGTGAGACAAAAATAATGTACTCACTCGCTGTCTAGATGGACTGGGTATTATGTGTATGCAAAAGACGGTAGATAATCCTGGGTTAGTCATTGCAATAATTCATAGAACTAGGGTGACTTATATATATATATATATATATATATATATATATATATATATATATATATATTAATATTGCTCTATTTTGTCACATTAAATGTAAATTGAAGGTTTGTTTATATGGTATAGTTATCAAATATTGTTATCAATTATACAGATTGTTGCTATTTGTGTCCTAGACTTGGATGAGACAGTGACTTTGGCATAGATCAGATACAAATAGAGATACAGATTCATACATAGTGATATATTTATATCTTATCTATTACTGGTCTCTTATCCTCCCCCCCCTCCCCCCACCACCCCTAATTTTAAAGAAATTAATCTAAGCCAGTCCTCTTATGATTCTTCGTGCCTAATTGAATCACATTAGAAACAACAATCGGTAATTACGAGGAATTTTAGTATTTAATAATAGATGAGATAATCTACATACAAGTCTTTTGTACAGAATACCTTGGGGCGGTGAAATCTAGTTGACTATATAGATGGATCGTTATTGGATATTATAAAGAATATAAATTAGTTAAGGGCGACAACCATGAAAACGTTATTTGTAAATTGTATATTACCAGTGGCTTCCCTTAGTAATTACAGGAACATAATTTATCACATATTGAGTCAAGTACTGTATTAGTGTTTGTTGTGTATCGTGTAGAAT
>NC_088374.1:211048-216048 GCF_034508935.2 Berghia stephanieae | reverse complement strand
TACAGTGAAAGCATTTTCATATTGTTGGAAAACGTTCTTTACATTGTCTCACGGTACTCAGGTGTAAAATGAATACCCGGCTGTTAACAGCGTTGTCTATGTCGGAGGGAAAATGAATATCGCCATGTCTCTTTTTCGAACTTAATGGTTGCTGCCTGTTAGAACCATTTACATAGTGCCTTGAACACGTTTAGTGGATATTGTTATATATATATATATATATATATATATATATATATATATATATATATATATATATATAGTATAGGATCAGATATCAGTATACTATTGGCGACTATTAGAGAATATTGCTGAGGAAGTGACAGACACCTTGAAGAAAAAGATATATCGCCAACCTACCGACATTGATAGATGCAGCACATTTAGTAACCAAGCAATGACAATAACGTAAACTTTTGAAAAAATCAGGGTTTTTTTCTTTGTTTTTTTTATTTTTTGTTTTGTTTTGTTTGTTGCTGTTTGTTTTTTTTTTTTTTTTTTTTTTTTTTTTTTTTTGTTTTTGTTTTTGGTTTTTGGTTACTTCGGAATATAATTGATCTGAAGCCATTAAAATAAAAATAATTAATTAAAATCATTTTCATAAAACACCTGCTTGCTCCTAATTCATTAATGATTCATGGTAGAAGAAACTGTATTCTCGTTTGGACGTGTCTTAATGGAAGGTTCGGTTAAACGAGATTTATTATACACTTTGTCATTTATACGGGATGTTGTGAAACGAAACATGTATATCCTGGTTCATTCACAAAACATTGACCTTTTCTCTTCGGAGTT
Organism: Berghia stephanieae; assembly: GCF_034508935.2. Taxonomy (NCBI): domain Eukaryota; kingdom Metazoa; phylum Mollusca; class Gastropoda; order Nudibranchia; family Aeolidiidae; genus Berghia; species Berghia stephanieae. Next base: position 215,253 of record NC_088374.1, on the reverse strand, counting down.
CGAGTTGATTCAAACGTCCAATAGAATTAAAAATATTTTCTTTATTTTCGGGCAGTGAAAGCAATTCAATTTAGACTTCATCGAAAACCTAGTGGCATTGCTATATATCACAGTAAACGCTCGGTCACAGAAGTCTACCGTAACACTTAGAACGGGAAGTCATAGTTCTCAATGTTACTTGACGTGTGACTACTAGAACGAGACAAAATGTCGGAAAGTGTGGGACGGTTCATTCCAACTGTGTACGTTTTAACTATTAAAAAATTTGCTGAGTTGACGCGCCTCTCCCACCCCTCTCTCTCTCTCTCTCTCTCTCTCTCTCTCTCTCTCTCTCTCTCTCTCTCTCTCTCTCTCTCTATCTATCTATCTCTCTCTATCTATCTATCTCTCTCTCTCCCCTCTCTCTCCCTCCCCCCTCTCTCTCTCCCGCTCTCTCTCCCTCTCTATCTCTCTCTATCTCTCTCTCATCCTCTCCTGTGTAAAGCGACCAATATTCCGCGGGGTAGCCCTATTCGTCCTTAAGGTCGAATAGCATCAACCGCCGTTGCCGTACGTAAGGACAAATAGTGTTGCTTGCACTTCGTCCTTCACACTCAAGCTGGGCAATATTCCGTTTTTGTTTTTACTGAGCTGGATTCGAATCCACGTAATTACATGATATATCCGTATCGTCTTAATTGTTTGACAAACCCCGCCTCCTCTGTTTGTGAGTCAAATAATCAGTTGAGTGTGTATGTGTGTTTGAGGTGTGTGTGTGTGTGTGTGTGTGTGTGTGTGTTTGTGTATTTGTTAATTTCGTGGGGTTTTTTTGTTTTTTTTTTCTTCTGGGATATGATTTATATTCCAGGATGGTGACTGATTTCTTATAATGAACATTTATCGTGTTCTCCTATTGGTAAGTATCCCATTCAAATACTTGCTCGAGAGTTTGGGTTGGCAAGGCACAGAGGAAGATTCGGCAGGTTGTTTTTGGGTTTTTTTTTCGTTTTTTTTTATTGGGGGGGGGTTGTTTTTTATTGTTGTTCTTTTTTATTTGTTTTCTTTTGTTGATGTTTTACCTGCTTTTGTTTGTTCATTTGTTTTATCTGTGAGTGTGTGTGTGTGTGTGTGTGTGTATTGTGTGTCTACGTGTGTTTTGCCTTTTTTACATTTTTTTTCAATCTATAATAGTGGGTAAGCACTCAGTAACTATTTGTTTTAAATGACTAGTCATAATAGTATAAGGCGCGCAAAAAACACTACATTTCTGTATTTCTTAAGAAGCAGTTTTATAAAAAAATGTTATAATCTTGATAATTCAGTGAGTGTCATCAATAATAGCTTGAATTTAGCGAAAAACTTTGAACGATGTCGATACCTGTCTATTAACTTCAGAAAATGTTGTTGTAAGTACTGTCTTGACTAGACTAGCTGTATAACATAATGATAGATTTAATTCATGGCGAATTCAATGCGTTATCAAATTGGCAGTAAACAAGGTAATTCTATAGACGGGATGGAATTTGGCGGGTTTACAACACGCAAATTAATTCCAAAGCCGAAAGCACAACTTTTCATTTAAACTTATCTCCATAGACGATGTCAATATATTAAAGATTAATAAAGGACACTAATACCAAGTCCTCAATAACTTCAGTACTTGGTTCGTTAGCGAATACTATTAAGTATTTGGTATCCACTTTTGCCCTGACGAGAAGTTAGAATGTCAACGGGCTGGGATGTAAAATGTCAACGGGTTGAAACTGGGTGAAATAGAATGATACAGAACATTAAAACCCAGTTCGGCCTAAGAACAATAACTTGCCTATGTTCTTAAACTCAGAACAAGGGGTAATGTTGTCAGGGGGTTGGGATTGTTGTTTTGATCTGGGTGGGGGTCTAATAAGTCTGATAAAGTTACGATTACTGGCCAAAAACAAATTCCTAACTTTAGTTTAAAATTTAAAAAATAAAAAGACGGAAATATATACATAATAAGTTTGATGTATTTTAAACAATGGTTACAAGAAAAATAAATCAACGATTTGTATCAATAATTCTGTATTCAAACTACTTTGTATAAAAATGTTGTATTCCAGATGTGTAATTTGGCTTATCACCAATCAAGGTGGTATTTCAATAGATACTATTACAACTAACGTGTCTATGTACGCAGTGATACAGACCTGCCAAGCATTCGACTTATTGTGTTATAGTGGAAAAAAGAATACCATTTCGAAAGGATTTGTGCTGCAATGTAGGTTAACAAAGCATCCACAAACACGCAGGTCTGACATCCGAATCCACTTATGGGCCTGGTTTAACATTGTTGTATAATGTATTTTGCGTCATTTAAATAAAAAAAAGATTTATATTACAAGAATGAGGCCATAAGGAAATGGTTATCAGACCTAAAAATAATTGCACGTCGATCCACATCAAGTTTAAAACCATCATCATCACTACCACAAGCACTTTTACAACATAATCATTACCATCAGAATCGCTACCACCATCATTTGCACAATATCATAAGTATCATCAGCACCATAATCAATATCACCCAGGGACGGCTGGTAATAATGGGCAGGGTGGGCAAATACCAGCCTGTTTTTTCAAGTTATATGCTGTATTACCAGGTCTGAAATAATCAAATTTAAATTAGATAATTTCAAAAGTTACTACTTAAACTTTATACTTCGTACTGAAATCAATTTGTGTGTATTTTTAATAGATTGCGAATCACCATGCATCCCGTAATGCATAAACCAGGATACGCTCCTGTTCTTTTTTATCACACTCCCCCCCCCCCAGCCACTCCACTCCGCCCACATCGTCATCTCATCGTTACGTCGCCTGACGGTGAACTAACTCCGATTTTTGCTGTCTGGCCTCTCTAGTACTAGGTCGGGCTAATTCAAATGAGCCCACCTTATTAACCAGTGAAAACTAAATAGAGATTTTGGCAAACGAACTTTTTCTTATTTATTGCCTTACTTGTGCTGGTACCATTGATGCAATGACTTTGGGAATGTTCCAGTATTGAATTAAATTTATTAATTTACTAATTTTATATCAATTTAGTATTAATTTGTGTTGTTTTTATATATTTGTTTATCCATTTAAACTTTTCTTTTTTTCTCGTTTTCTTTAGTGCTTCTCAAAACTCATTTATTTAAATTGTTTTCTTATTTGTTTTTTGTTGTTGTTATTGTTGTTGTTGTTGTTTTTGGGGTTTTTTTTTGTTTTGTTTTTTAACAAATTAATTTGTTAGTTCTTTTTTTTTTTAATTCTTAAAGTAATTACCGCTGTATTTTTATTGCCAGACAAAATAATTTTGCAAAACAATGTAATTTTATATTGTATTCCGTCTAATAAAACAAAACACTTTTATTCAAAAGTCACGACTAAATAAATATATAAAATACAACCACCATTTTGGTTTTCTCAACAATTGAATTAGTATACGAGAAATACTCTTCTGAGAAAGGAGAGAGTTGAATTCTAAGTTATAGAGGAAATACGGAAGGGTGGGCAGATTCCGTACTTGCCCGTCCTGAAGCTAATACATACATAAGATAGTTCGCGATGAAGAGGCGGGAAGCTCGGGTTGGTTGGGTGAGGAGTAAAGATAACACGGTCGTTATTGTTATAATAATAATAATAATAATAATAATAATAATAATAATAATACTTTATTGCATCCCAAAAAGGAAATTTTTTGTACAGACGTGTTATAATTTACATAATAAGATAAAAATACAATGGAAATAGGATGTATATATGAAAAAGGAGTAGCTCCATAACCAGAGCTGCGCTTTATAATATGAATAATTTCAACACTGTAAAATAGTCAAAACTGTCACTATAAAATTAAAAATTGAAAAGATTGCAAAACAAATAAATTAATAATTTAATATTTACATTTTTTGAAACTAAAAATGCGAAATAATTGTATGAAATGATTATTGCTTGTTGTTATAAAGCCTAATACTGGACGGCAGAAATGATTTTCGGTGTCTCTCTGTTTTCGTTGAAATAGAGAAAGGGCGACCACTTCTTTCTGACATAATAACTGATGGTCTTAGTGGATGATACTGGTCATTTAATATTTTAGTTATTTTATTTATACAAAATTTCTCGTATAAAAGATCTACATCGTCAACATCATTTATATAGCGTTTAATAGATTTTTAATATTTGAATTTATTTTGTTCCTTTCCACT
>NC_088374.1:201048-206048 GCF_034508935.2 Berghia stephanieae | reverse complement strand
TTAAATAAAAATAAAGAAGAGAGAAGATACATAGAGAGAGAAGGGTGGGGGGGGGGGGGGGTTAGGCGAAGGAGGAGCGATGAAGATAATATTATATATATATAAATAATATAATATATATATATATATGAGAGAGAGAGAGAGAGAGAGAGAGAAGAGAGAAGAGAGAGAGAGAAAAGAGATAGAGAGAGAGAGAGAGAGAGAGAGCAAAGAATATGTGAGAGAAAGAGAAATACAGTGGGAATTAAATACAGACAGAGCGAGACAGATAGATATAGAGAGAAAGAGAGAGAGAGAGAGAGAGAGAGAGAGAGAGAGAGAGAGAGAGAGAGAGAGAGAGAGTGAGAGAGAGAGAGTAAAATATGTATATGGAGGTACAGAAAATTCGAGAGGAAGGCTGAAAGAGAATGAGTTAGATAGATAGAGGTATGCATAACACTCGCTTTTTGATCGGAAGGTCCTGAGTTTGACCCTCGCTCGGTGCATGTTTGAGTCCTTGGGAAAAGGCTCTTTACACGCGTCTCATCGTACTCAGGTGTAAAATGCGTTGACAAGCGTTGTCAGAAAAAATAAATAATATCGCCTAACAGGCGTCATGTTTCGTTCTACATATTGTTGTTGTTTGTCAGGGACCCCTTGTGAAGCGATTTGAGCACATTTAGTGGCTATTGCGGTATACAAAAGTGGAGAAATAAGAGAAATAAGGGGGAAAATATGACCGAGAGAGAGAGAGAGAGAGAGATAGATAGAGAGAGAGAGAGCAAAGAATATGTGAGAGAAAGAGAAATACAGTGGGAATTAAATACAGACAGAGCGAGGCAGATAGATAGAGAGAGAAAGAGAGAGAGAGAGAGAGAGAGAGAGAGAGAGAGAGAGAGAGAGAGAAATATGTATATGAAGAATGAGAGACAAAGAGAAAAGAAATGTGACAGAATTCAAGAAAAAAAGAGGGAGGGGGGAGGGGGAGAATACAATTGAGAGATGGATAAAGAGAGAGAAGGGTTTTTAAGAAAACAAAAGGAAGAAATCAGAAGAGATAGATAGATAGATAGATAGATAGATAGATAGATAGATAGATAGAGAGATAGAGAGAGAGATAGATAGATAGAGAGAGAGAGAGAGTAAAATATGTATATGAAGGTAGAGAAAATTACAGAGGAAGGCTGAAAGAGAATGAATTAGATAGATAGAGATATGCATAACACTCGCTTTTTGATCGGAAGGTCCTGAGTTCTACCCTCGCTCGGTGCATAGTTGAGAGAGAGAGAGAAAGAGAGAGAGAGAGAGAGAGAGAGAGAGAGGGAGAGAGCAAAGAATATGTGAGAGAAAGAGAAATACAGTGGGAATTAAAGAAAGACAGAGCGAGAGAGAGAAAGAGAGAGAGAGAGAGAGAGAGAGAGATAGAGAGAGAGAAGAAATGAAAGAGGATGATAGAGATAAAGAGAGGAAAATGCAAAGGAAAAGACTGATGGAGGGAGAGAAAGGGGGAAAATATGACAGAGAGAGAGAGAGAGAGAGAGAGAGAGAGAGAGAGAGAGAGAGAGAATAATATTATGCTTTCTTTTCTACTCATACTCATAACGATGCTTACGTTTCAACAGTCGATAAAAAGTGAAGACGTGAAGGACTGAACACTCCGATTTTGTAACTCCACTTAATTACATAGATAACATGGGTGCACACAAAAAGCCACGTAAGCAGTGACATATATAGGTCACTGTAATAAAATTGCGATTTATGGGAGGGCAATAACCTTGAATTTAATACATATAAAAATACGGTGACAAATATAAACAACAGCCTTTCCGTCAATTGCCCTTTACGTATTTCACGCCTACCTCATTTGCATAAGCATTGAAGGTCGGCTTGACACTTTTTTAAGAATTCAACCTGAAGGACGAATATTACACTCCGTATTCCGCGCAGATGGGTTAAGACAGTCAATTTGAAGCAGAGCATTGACGGAAACCCACACAGGTCCATTTCGATATTACTTACGATTCATAACGCGCTCTGTTTCGTATGTATTTACAAAGTATGGATTGTCATATTTTTGGTATGTCAAATATTCTTTTCAATTGGCATTTCCCGCAATAGAATACCCTTATACCTGAAATATATAAGCGTTGAAATTAAATATATGCTGAAAACAAACTGTAGATACATCTATGGAAAGGTAATAATGAATGTTCTTTCGAGAGTATGCGACTGTTTAGGCTTATCAAAATGTTTTCAAAGACGACGCCCCCCCCCCCGCCCCCCCCCCCCACACACACACACACTATCCCCAATCACATTCATTTACATGTTGACGAAATAAAATTATACATAAAAACTTAAACATTGAGATTGAAAATGTCACTGACAATAACAGCGTGAAATGAGGAATCTGAAAGACAATGGGCTCTCACTCCTCTTGAGTAGGCCTTTCCATTCATGATGAAGGGAAAAGAATTAGTCAAACGTTGTTAAGCAGGATCGGTGGTCGGATGGGTGACACTGATCGTGGTGGCTACGTTCTGTCTTTGGTAAGCAGGTTTCAGTCAGCCCCAGCGCTCTCTACTTTTCCTGTCTTTGGGTAAGGCAATTAAGACACACTACCCCACCTGACTAAGATGTGAACGTGTCCTTGGATTTTGGCAATTGGCGCTGCATGAAATAAGAATATGGTTCAATTTGGTCTGTTAATGGGATAAATGAAAAATCCTGTAGCCCATTAAGCATTACAAATGTTTGGATATGCGATAGAAAAATGGTCGTAATTATTTATTTTATGTATCTAAAACATATAAAACATTTGGATAAGCAGTATATGCTAACACTTTAATCATCGCAACATAGGTCGCCGATAACGCAGTTTATTCTTCAATCTGTAAAACATGACGCCAACGGGTTTCCATATTTTAAATTTACTTTCATATAAGACTTGATAATCTCCGTTAACGGGACTGCGAGATTGCCAAAAAAATACATGTAGCCAATCAAAAATATGAAAAATTGACAAATTTACCTTCTAAAAAAACACTAAAAACTCATCCACATGTTTTGCAATAAATCGGAGAAAATTCAAAGTCTTTATTTTCAGTTTTGATGATAAAATAATAATATTTAGTTCTTTCAGTACCCTTCTATAATAGTAAGCCATGGATCATTTCAATCCGTGAATTACATTCTACAGTCTGACACAAAAAATATTTATGTTGCAATTAGTTGGAGGTTCACATAAGGAAAATCATTATCTTTTCACGGCTATATCATAAGCCGCCTCACAGCACAGTCATCGAGACGGGGCTTAGGCGTGCTAAATGCCTACGCGTGTTTAAGTCAAAATATACATAAACCAAAGATTTCTATGACTTATATCTCATGAGTTATTTCCCTTTGTTAGTTGTGATTGTACAACACCATGCAATGGTGCCCCATTACTTATTGGCATCAATGGCGGTTCTAGCCCTTTGTAGGTGGTCGGGCAAAAAGAAATAAAAGGGGGAAAATAGAGGGAAATAGAAAATACTCACCAGCGAGTTTTGCACAGCCGGAATGAAATATATGTATAATTGGTTAAGGTATGAAATTTTGAATCACTTGGTGTTGAGATATCGTGTCGGAGCAGGAAAGAAAAATAATTGGGCATGCAATTCTCCCTCGGTGTATCAAAATGCCAAACGTTAGGAATTACATCCACCTGTAACAATTTATCTCCTCTAATGTTTATATTTGATAATTGACAATAGATACTTCCGTCCCGCATTAACTTTTGGGAGATTAAGGTTATATTTCTCGACGTGTAGAGAGATGGCGCCTGTAAAATAAATAAACTCTTGTGTCCTCGTCATTATCATTCCAATGCTTACATTTAGTTGACGAAAACCAATTGTTAGTGGGAGTAGTTATGGTGGTTTGTGGTGATGTGAATGTAGTAGGGATGATGATGATGATGATGATGATGATGATGATGATGATGATGATGATGATGATGATGATGATGATGATGATGATGATGATGATGATGATGATGATGATGATGATGATGATGATGATGATGATGATGATGGTGATGATGATGATGATTATGATGATGATGATGATGATGATGATGATGATGATGATGATGATGATGATGATGATGATGATGATGATGATGATGATGATGAAGATGATGATGATGGTGATAATGTTGATGATGAAAGTACACAATATTTCTAGATAGACAGCATTTATCCTCCTCTCCTCCTCCTCTTTCTCTTCCCCTTAATGCAAGAGACTATTGGAAGGAGCAAAATGCATCTGAAACATAGAAATTAACCTTAGCATAAAGAATCAAGTTCAAGTTTTATCAGCTAAATTTCACTTGAGTAAATTCAGTGTTCTTCGGGTGTGGTAAATCATCTTGAAACTTGGAAATAACATGTTGGGCTGTGCCCAGCCTGCCCACTCTTACCAACCGCCACTGGGTATATATTTGTTTTTGTTTTGTTTTGTTTTCTGTAATTTCGTTTTTCTATTCATGATTCAGAATGGTCAAAATGAACAATATTCACACTCAATTTGAACAAAAATAGGAGTAATTCCAGTGTTGAAGATTTCTCTCTTATTTCGGAGAAAAGAATTCAGTTATAGAGCTTTGCTTGCGATGTGAAACGATTCTCTGTGGCACAGTCCTTGTAATTGTCTCGAATTTAGTTTGAGATGCAAGACTAGTTGACTCCATTAAAACATCATTAGTGTTCAAGCTTTGAAACAGCTCCGAGGAAGAAGTTTTGGTCGCTACCTCCATCTCGTCATCTCCCTACACGTCTATCTATTAATTAAATTAAATTTAATTGAACTTTTATATAGCGCAATATCCACAAAACGTGCTCAAAGCGTTTTACAAGGGGTCCCTGGCCAACAGCAACATTTAACATGTAGAACGGGAAAGAGAAAACGCTGTTAACGGCCAGGTACTCATTTTGCACCTGAGTACGGTGAGAGAAAATGAGTAAGAGTCTTTGCCAAGG
>NC_088374.1:168205-200948 GCF_034508935.2 Berghia stephanieae | reverse complement strand
AGCCCTTCAAAATTTTAAAACCCAAATAATAACAATAAAAGGGAAAAAAATTTACGGGTTTTTAATTTCGTGATGGTCTGGGTAAAATCCCCCTGCCTTTTCCCCTTAAAAATCAATGAACCAGAAACAGAAAAGGGGTTTTCTTTTTTTAAACGTTTATAATATGATCGAGAAAACCGTGTGATAAATAGTCACCCATCTGGCGGTATAAAAAAACAATAACAATAATCAGAAAAACGTCAATTTTATTCAAGTTGTTGTTTATAAACAACCAACTATGTTTGTCCCAGCACGTATGAAGGTTTGTTACGAATTTCATGTCACATTGGTCAACAATATACCAGTTAATTGGATTCAGTAGTCTGATGTTACGCCGCCCCGGCAACGTCGGCCATCTTGAAAGAAAATCATTAATTTTTATTCTTTAAGTTAGCTAGAACCTTTCATATGTTTTGTGATCAGAATGTATAAAAGTCAAAACAAGATCATATTTATAATGTTTTTCTCCTCTGGATACACTTTTACGCTCGTCGGAGAAATATTTTATGAGGGCTTCCGCCATTGTTCCCATAGTTTAGAGCCAGTGTTATTAAGTTACCATGCGTCATTAGGAAGGAAGTAACGTTACGACTATTGGATCCTATTTGTGGTGACCACAAGATTACCCAATAGTTGGACACTTCCAAACCAATGCGTGTAAAATTCTTCCTATAGTATCGTAACTCAAAACTGAAAGACTTCCATATTGGGGAAACCTGGAGGGATTTAAAAAAGTAATAAAAAATTAAGCTTTATATAGCGCACTATCCACTAAATGTGCTCAAAGCGCTTTTCAAGGGGTCCCTTGTCAACAGAAACATTTAAACATGTAGGACGGGACATGCCGTCTGTTAGGCGATATTACACTTTTTTTCCGGACAAAGACAATGCTGTTAACGGCCAGGCACTCATTTTACACCTGAGTACGGTGAGAGAATGTGAGTAAAGAGACTCAACTATGCGCCGCCGAGCGCGAGGCTCGAACCCAGGACGTTTCGATCCGAAGACGAGTGTCATACCACTAGACCACAATAGCCACACATGTAGAATAGTGGACAAATACCATGCCCGAGGGAGGTGGGGTATTCAAAGACCAAACGGAATTTATGCCAGGCTTCATGACTGGCAATCGAAAACAGTTTGTCGCCTCAAACCGACTACTGACAGGCCACGGCAGGACTGCTGTAAACATGCATCGACGGGTTCTGAGGGAGGCAGCCGACTGTCCCCACTGTCAGGGAACGCCAGAGACAGCAGACGACATAATCCTGCTCTGCCCTGTGACGAGATTGGCGGGAGGTTTCGAGGCTGTCCTCAAATGCGGTGACACATTTAAAGACTGGCTGGAGACTTCCAGTGTGGAGATGTAGCCATACGCTAATACTACTAACGGAACGGACAAAAGAAGATAGAGTTTACGATACGGATCGTCAACTCCAAAAAAACGCGTCCAAATCTAATTTTAGATCATCCACGCCTACTTATTGAAGGGACGTGTGCAGACGTTTTATTTCTGTACTTTCCTCACGATCGATTTAGACCTACACAATATCTCTGAATTTAATCATGCATTTATGTCTATTTTTTTGTTGTTGGCTGAAGACGGGTTTTGAGCCCGAAACTTTATGTGTGTGACATTTAGGCTTGTTTTGATTTGTGTTTGTTTGTTTTTGTTTGTTTTATATTGTTATATAGCTGTTATATTGATTTTTGTTAATTACTTTTTATAGTCCACATCTTGTTGCAGCCTAGAATCACTTTAACGAATGTCAGGTTGATTATAAGAATTAAACACTTTATCAAACAGCAGCACACGTCATCACAATGATGTTGTTTGCCATTTGAGAGCTTACACGTTACGTGTAGGTTAACAGGAAATGTGGAGGCAACAACTGGCAAAAAGATAATCGACTGCTCGGTAATGGCCCTTGAACGTGAAGAATGGCGTTCCATGATGTTCAATCTATGTAGGGAGACGGACCTCCGGTAAGGTCATGTAATGTAATGGCCCTTGAACGGGAAGATTGTCGTTCCATGATATTCAATCTATGTAGGTAGACGGAAATTCGGTAAGGTCAGGTAAGATAATGGCCCTTGAGCGTGAAGAATGGCGTTCCATGATGTTCAATCTATGTAGGGAGACGGACCTCCGGTAAGGTCAGGTAAGATAATGACCCTTGAACGTGAAGAATGGCGTTTCAAAACATTGAACCTCTGTAGGGAGACGGACCTTCGGTAAGGTCAGGTAAGATAATGGCGCTTGAGCGTGAAGAATGGCGTTTCAAAACATTGAACCTCTGTAGGGAGACGGACCTCCGGTAAGGTCTTGTAAGATAATGGCCCTTGAACGTGAAGAATGGCGTTTCAAAACAATGAACCTCTGTAGGGAGACGGACCTCCGGTAAGCTCAGGTAATGTAAGGTACGTTACCAACACAACTCACGTTCCCGGCGTCCTGTGCGACGTACGTCTGAAAAGAGTTCCTGGTTTTCTTCCGCGTCGTGGGTCAATTGATAATGATAATGGAGAGGCTTCCGATGGGAACAATAAAGGCAGCGGACGTTTCGGGTTCAAACCCTTCGTCAGTACAACGATAGACAAATACACGTTGAAAACAAATATAATTAAATTTAGCATATTGCTTCATTCACACCCCAACCATCATTGAGGCCAGACGATGCGATCTGTACTCCAGTTCATTTGTGACCCATCGTCTCAAAACGGTATTATGTCGGAACGAACCAGAAGCTTAAAATCGAAATTAAATGTTAAAGTGTTGAAAAATATAAATCGCTGGCATTAGCACCCTAAAATATAGTATCCGTTCTCCTCAATAAAACATACAAACTCAACACAAGTCTGATATTTCTGGCTATAAATTCAATTTTCAACGTCTTAACCAACCCGACTTAATACCGTTTTAAGGCGAAGAGTCACATTTGCTTCCAACCGTTTATTGGTGATTGTTGTGGGTCGTGACGACGGGACTGGAGCCCAATTGTGTTTGTTTTGATTGTTTTCAATCATTGGGTTTTCACCCGTATAACAGAATACTCTTCAAGAGTTGTAACGTCACTTCCCCCGTATTGACGCATGGTAACTTAGTAACTGGTTCTAAACTATCGGAACAATGGCGGACGCCCTTATGAAATATTTCTTCGACGAGCATAAAAGCGTATCCAGAAGGAAAAGAAAACATAAAACTGATCATATTTTGACTTTTGCGCATTCTGATCACAAGATATATGAAAAATTGTAGCCAGCATGATGAATAAAAAGTACAGATGTTTAGAACCACGTGACATCAAACTATTGAATCCAATTGCGGAGCAACGATGAAAACCGGGATAAGCTTGAAATATTTCTTGTGAATCTGCTGCAGTTGTGATAGACAGATAGCGTTGCCGTCCTTGAGGATCAGTCGATCAGATGTGTTGCATGTGGAGTTTTTTAACTCCCACTTCTCAACAATTTTGCTGCTATCTATTGTGTATGAGTGACAAAACATATATTTTTGTGTTTGTTGGGTGTGAAGTTTTGGGGAAAATCGTGAAAATGGCCGGTAAGTGGAAAGAAGTCATGATTCTCCTTATCAATTTGATAATCATAGAGTTAAGGACTTGGTGTGTTATTATGACCGATATTTTTTATTATTATTATTATTATTATTATTATTATTATTATTATTATTATTATTATTATTATTATATTATTTATTATTATTATTATTATTATTATTATTATTATTATTATTATTATATTATTATTATTATTATTATTATTATATTATTATTATTATTATTATTATTATTTATTATATATTTTATTATTATATATTTTATTATTATTATTATTATTATTATTATTATTATTATTAATTATTATTATTATTATTATTATTATTATTATATTATTATTATTATTATTATTATTATTATATTATTATTATTATTATATATTATTAGTATTACTATATTTATTATTATATTATTGTATTATTATTATATTATATATTTATTATTATATTATATATTAAATTATTATTATATCATTATTAGTATTATTAATATACCATCATCAATATCATCATTATCCTTGTATAAATATGTTGATACAATAATCGTTGTATATTATTATGATATACACAAGACATGTCCATATATACAGACATAATTGGTTTTTTAAACGTACATAAAAATATTGTTTATAAAATATTTCATCTTTTATCATTGTCATCATATGGCTTATTCATGTTTATATATAAGTTATGGGAATATAGAGCAATTGCGTACAACACCCGTTTTAGTCTATTGATAAATATAAAGTAAAAACATGTCGCATCATCATTACTTGGTGTCATGTACGATAAAACATAATAATTTTTCTCCCTCCCCTCTCCTCCCGGGAATAAATAAAGTATAGCCTAGCCAATCAATGGTTTACATTAATTTCTAATATCATTATTCCGTCACCTGAATATATTACCGATTCCGGACGATGCGACACATTTTACAGACAACAACCTATCTCTATAAACCTTGAAGCAAAATTCCTCATAGTTTTCCATTTTTGTTACTGCCAAATTCATTGTCATCATCTCCATTGCTCCGATATATCACCAGTGTGACGCGACGAGTCACTAATTATGGTTAAATTAATAAATAATTAACTATCCTAGACATTGGATATCTGAGACAAAATAAGGGGAAGCAACTCAATGTCTTTTACTAACTTTAGATATTCATTGGTTATCTCCTTCCTTTGAATTAAATAGATTTTAAAATAAAAAAAAAAAAAAAAAAAAAAAAAAAGAAACAAAAAAAACAGAAAAATACAAACTGTTTTATTTTTAGATTTTCTAGAATTTCTTATCAACGACAAAGAGAGGAAAATAAGAAAACTCAAATTCCTCCCGGCTTTGGCATATTATTTGTAATTTTCTGGTTTCATTTTATTTTATTATCACCAAATTAAATTAAAGCATATTTTCAAAAAAAATCGTTTTATGCGAATAATACTATGTTTACAGTATAATTTATAGAAGTTTAGAAATATTTGACATTTGTGTAATGTGACAATGCCTCCCACTGTTTTGATCTGTTTATATATTACGCAATTTCCACAAAAGGTACTTAAAGTCTTTTATAAAGGGTCCCTGGTCAACATCAACACGTAACATGTTGAACGAAACATGACGCCTGTTGGGAGATAAACAATTATTTTTTTTTTCCAACAGAAATAACGCTGTAACGGTCATTGTCTAATTTTACACCTGAGTACGATGAGATAATGTGAGTAATTATTCTTTTCCAAGGGCTCAATTGTGTACGGAGCTCATTGAAGAGCCCACTGACTTACACAATAGATATATACGTAATTAGTGATTCAAGGCTAGTCATATGACATTATTATATTCTATATTTCTCCGATTATCAATCTTTTTATATCGATATTATTATACAGACGTAACCATAGGTTCAATGCTAGTCATATGACATTATTATATGATATATTTCTCTGATTATCAATCTTTTATATCGATATTATTATACAGACGTAAACAGTCATTCAAGGCTAGTCATATGACATTATTATATGCTATATTTATATAATCATCAATCTTTTTATATCGATATTATTATACAGACGTAAACATAGGTTCAATGCTAGTCATATGACATTATTATATGATATATTTCTCTGATTATCAATCTTGTTATATCGATATTATTATACAGACGTAAACAGTGATTCCAGGCTAGTCATATGACATTATTGTATGCTATGTATCTGAGATTAGTACACTCTTTATATAGATTTTATTAATTATTTTCTATAAAAGAATAGAAAAATCTGTTTCGAAAAAGCCCACCAGTCCTTCATTTATATACTTTCGTGTCACAACTGTATGGATTTGTTTTTGTTACTGGTCACCTTGACATAGTTGACTTTGTGATGAGAATTACGCCTGGGCTATTCCAGTCCGTGAATTCAAACCTACATACACAGTGTCTTATTTTACTATATAATACGTCTAGTGTGTATTTATTAAATCATCGACCGTTGTCTGATTCCAGGTAGTCACTTTGTCTTGTCTTGGAATGTGTCAAAATTGTCATCGCATACTCTCTAGTTATTACACATGATGTATGGAAAATGGCTATAATTTGGTGACCAAACGGACAATAGATTCATCGTAAAAGACACAAAAGATGGATTATTTCACAATGTACAACATTGGTGTAAAGAAACATTTGACATTAAAGTGACACAAAATTCTTATCTAGTATTTTCAGTTAAACTACAAAAATCAATTTTTGACAATATTTAAATACAAACTGTTTTATAAGAACTCAAAAAATAAGAATGATCACCACACTATCATTGTGTTTACATTATGATATGGAATTAAGTCATATCTATTTGGCCACTGATTGAAGAACATAAACGTTCCTGTTCCCTATTATTGCAGATTCCATGCGTTGAAACATTGTAACTTTGTAATTATGTGTCATAAAATATGATTTTTTTTCCTGGGTTTTACTATTTGTGACCTTTTATCAAAAGTAAAATCAAAATAAAATTAAACATCTCTTATGCAGTGCATTGTGAGACAAAACTAATGAACTCACTCGTTGTCTAGATGGACTGGGTATTATGTGTATGCAAAAGACGGTAGATAATCCTGGGTTAGTCATTGCAATAAGTCATAGAACTAGGGTGACTTATATATATATATATATATAATATATATATATATATATATTAATATATTATATATATATATAATATTGCTCTATTTTGTCACATAAAATGTAAATTGAAGGTTTGTTTATATGGTATAGTTATCAGATATTGTTATCAATTATACATATTGTTGTTATTTGTGTCCTAGACTTGGATGAGACAGTGACTTTGTCATAGATCAGATACAAATAGAGATACAGATTCATACATAGTGATATATTTATATCTTATCTATTACTGGTCTCTTATCCCCCCCCTCCCCCCACCAACACTAATTTTAAAGAAATTAATCTAAGCCAGTCCTCTTATGATTCTTCGTGCCAAATTGAATCACATCACAAATAACAATCGGTAATTACATGGAATTTTAGTATTTAATAATAGATGAGATAATCTACATACAAGTCTTTTGTACAGAATACCTTGGGGCGGTGAGATCTAGTTGACTATATAGATGGATCGTTATTGGATACTTTAAAGAATATAAATTAGTTAAGGGCGACAACCATAAAAACGTTATTTGTATATTGTATATTACCAGTGGCTTCCCTTAGAAATTACAGGAACACAATTTATCACATATTGAGTCAAGTACTGTATTAGTGTTTGTTGTGTATCGTGTAGAATTGACCTAGAATACGATATAGTATAGATGGTCTAATTGTGTCTGTAAACGAAAGTCTTTTTCTGTTCGTAGAACAGATAATGTGTTCTGAAAAAAAACTCGCCCTAACTGAATTTGCGGCAATGCACTGTGACTGACTCCTGGGTTATTCCAGTCTTCCCTTGGAATAGACTCTAGAGAGAAGTTGTCGACAATACATTTTGACGGAAGTAATTTTAAGTTTTTTGATATCAATTCCTTCACATTAAATGTTATTAGTATTGTATATGTAATCATCGTCCTTTTATTTATGTAAATATTTATTCATATACTTGATATCGTAAAATGATTTTTTTTTCAACGAAATCTTTTTCTTTCATATTTCATGCTGTAATAAACAGAATTGTTAAATATATCACAATAATAATATGTATTACCACTAGCACAACCAGAATAGTTACAACTCTCATTACAATAACCACACATCACCAGAGGTATCACCATCAACAACATCATGACGTCAACAAGAAACTACCATCACCACCACAACTCATAATACAACAACCACAAATCACCACCTACACCCGTAAACATCTACAACAAACACAAACACTGCCATCGCTTTTGTCATCCACGTTACAAATGTCAAAAATCCAGTATGTGTTTTATCATATTTTCTGTGACCAATCCCATTTCTATAACCAATGACTACAGCTATTGGACAATGTACTTGTTTGCTCTTTTCATTTTATTTCTTCTCCATGTATACGCGAAATCAATTTAAACATTTAATCCAAAACATGATTGTGTGTTATTTATTTTGTTTTTAAATTGTTTTATAGAGTGTCTTGTTTGACATTTAAAAATCAATTTTTTACCTGCTGGGTAAGCCCGCCATTTTTGGAACATACTCAGATACTTGACAAGAAAATCAGGTACATGTAAAGCAACAATTCTTCAGAGAAGAAACGTTCCTGTTTTAAACGTTTCAGTCTTGATTTCTTACAAAAAAAAGGGACCACAACAAGGTCATGGCTCCCTTGTACCTTTCTGTGTTCTTTCCATAACATAGCGACATCGGGACTTGAACCTACAGCCTTCAGATTAGGGTTTTACAATGGCATATTTTGTGTATGGG
This sequence comes from Berghia stephanieae, assembly GCF_034508935.2. Lineage (NCBI taxonomy): Eukaryota > Metazoa > Mollusca > Gastropoda > Nudibranchia > Aeolidiidae > Berghia > Berghia stephanieae. The sequence goes on along the minus strand of NC_088374.1, from coordinate 192,420 downwards.
TTTTCTTCCATTACGATATCGATGTTTGAGTTTATTTTCATTCCTCCTCATCCATGTCTAATCCATGTGAGAGCTTTTGTCTCCAGTTATTTTAAAGATTTGAATTCCATTTGTGTTTCGATTCTATTTCTTTGACCTCAACGGCAAAAGTTTGACTTTATAGCCATTCTGGCTACGATTTTGTGTCCAGTCTCTTCCAATTTAAAGACACGAGCGAGAGGACATGTTGAATTGTTTCCCATTTCGGACACATAGACATACACACACACACACACAACATATATAAATATATATATATATATATATATATATATATATATATATATTATATATATATACATATATATTTATATATATATATATATATATATATATATATATATATATATATATATATATATATATATATATATATATTTGTGTGTGTGTGTTTTTGTGTGTTGCAAACATTAAAGGCTACATCGTTTTGTGTGTTGTGTTAATCCATCTAGGGAGCGAAAATCAAACTGTGAGTATTTTGCCTCAACGTGTGGTTACAATAACTAAAAGTCATTAAAATATAGATTAAATCGCACAGCGTCCCTGGTTGCATAAAACATAACATGGCGGCGCTCGATCTCTCACTAACCGTTTTTGATGACGTTTTCCCCCTGTTGTCATATCTAGTCCTGTGTTATCTATGGTAGAGACTGCCATGCAAGGATTAGTCTGCTGAGTCACACAAAGCCATACAGGTCGCAAACCATCGTCTCTTGAGACGGAAGGATGCCTCCAGTTGTACATTTAATCTGACACATCCATTCTCCCAGATGGTAAAAGACTGAATTCATCGTATATGATGTTTGTTTTATTATTGTTAATTACAAAGTCATTTCTTTCCAAGGGGTGTCTATTTATACTTACAGTACCAGTTTAATAAACCGATCCCATTAATATGTTCAACCTTACCTAATGTAAACATACTAACGTATGAAATGAAACGGTTTAACAAATGTTACTGTGTACACGGATGGTAATGAAGTCGGCAACGAAACGCTCAAAAGTAAAAAAATAAAAGAAAAAAAATGAACGAAAAAGAAAAGGCTGCTGTTTACTCAAGCATCATGTTCACCTTTGACCTACAAGACTCCTTCGTCTGAGTGTGCGTATCGTTCCTTACTCAATCTTCATTCACCTCTCTATGTGCTCGTGACAGTTGACTCGTTTCCATCATGCTAGGAACATTCTCTCTCTCTCTCTCTCTCTCTCTCTCTCTCTCTCTCTCTCGCTCTCTCTCCCTCTCTCTCTCTCTCGCTCTCGCTCTCTCTCTCTACCACTTTCTCTCTCTCTCTCTCTGTCTCTCACAATCTCTCTCTCTATCTATCTCCCTCTATCTCGCTATCTCTCTCACTCTCTCCGGTCCCACTATCTCTCTTCTCTCCCTCCTCTCTTTCTCAAACACAAACAATCACACATTCTTTCATACCTTTCATACAATTTGACTCTCCCCCCCTCTCTCTCTCTCTCTCTCTCTCTCTCTCTCTCTCTCTCTCTGTCTTTTCCCTACTCCTTCTTTTACACCTTCCTACGCTACTCTTTATCCCCATCTTCCTTCTGCTGCTTTTGTAACTTTTGATTCCCGTACATCGTTATCCTCGTTGAGCTTCTTCTAACTCTTACTCATCCTCCTCCTCCTCTTCCTCCTCCTCCTTCTCCTCCTCCTCCTCCTCCTCCTCCTCCTCCTCCTCCTTCTCCTCCTCCTCCTCTTCCTTCTCCTCCTCCTCCTCCTCCTCCTCCTCCTCCTCCTCCTCTTCCTCCTCCTCCTCCTCCTTCCTCTCCTCTCCTCCTCCTCTCCTTCTCCTCTCCTCCTCCTCCTCCTCCTTCTCCTCCTCCTCTCTTCTTCCTCCTCCTCCCCCTCCTCCTCCTTCTCCTCCTCCTCTCCCCTTCTCCTCCTCCTCCTCCTCCTCCTCCTCCTCCTCCTCCTCCTCCTCCTCCTCCTCTCTCCTCCTCCTCCTCTCCTCCTCCTCCTCCTCCTCCTCCTTCTCTTCTTCTTCTTCTTCTTCTTCTTCTTCTTCTCTTCTTCTTCTTCTTCTTCTTCTTCTTCTTCTTCTTCTTCTTCTTCTTCTTCTTCTCTTCTTCTTCTTTCTTTGTCCTCGTCTATCTCCTGCTTAAGTTATTTTCTAACATTTCTAAAAGCTGTCACTTTCCCAGGACAATAACAATCACCAACATTACAATCACAACAAAAAGATGAACCACTTATACATTAACCTTTTAAAACGGTTAATAGAACATCGGATAATTGAGACATAGATCTAACCACGACAATAAATATTCTATTATTTTAAAACACGGAACACTCTATCTCGAGTAGATTTCTTGGCTCACCAACTCGGTATGAATTTGTAACCCACCAAACAAGATACCAAATGTGACCCAACGTCTCCAAACGGTATTATGTCGGGATGATTTGGATACTAAAAATTCAAATTATAGTTAAACTGGTCAAAAATATAAATTAATGGAATTCAGCATTCTACAATATGATAGTCATTCTCCTCAATAAAACATACAAACTCAACGCAATTGTTTTTTTTATTTCTGGCTACAAAATCAATGTTCGACACCTTAATCCTCTCGACTTAATACCGTTTTGATACGAGGGGTCATAAATATCAACTTTTAATTTTATCTAAACACGTAATGAGTATTTTACACTATTTGTTAGTTCTTAATTAGAGTAATTTTATTTCACCATCTTGCTAGAAAATGTGTTACAGTTTCCAGTTTCAATCTATTTGTTTTTATAATATATCGTCCACAACAGAAGGTATCACGTGACTTTGATCCATTCTATAGAGATGTTCACATCCTTCTTAACCTACAGGATAAATAAAAATTGGTGAGGACTGCCTGAATCCTGGTATCGTAAAATACGAACATAGAGGTACAAATGGAAAGACTTCAGATGTAAATTGTACAGTGAAAGCATTTTCATATTGTTGGAAAACGTTCTTTACATTGTCTCACGGTACTCAGGTGTAAAATGAATATCCGGCTATTAACAGCGTTGTCTCTGTCGGAGGGAAAATGAATATCGCCATGTCTCTTTTTCGGACTTAAGTGTTGCTGCCTGTTAGAACCATTTACATAGTGCTTTGAACACGTTTAGTGGATATTATTATTATATATATATAGTATAGGATCAGATATCAGTATACTATTGGCGACTATTAGAGAATATTGCTGAGGAAGTGACAGACACCTTGAAGTAAAAGATATATCGCCAACCTACCGACATTGATAGATGCAGCACATTTAGTAACCAGCAATGATCAATGACGTAACTTTTGAAAAAATCAGGGTTTTTTTTTTTTGTTTTTTTTTTTTTTTTGTTTTTTTGTTTTTTTTTGTTGTTGTTGTTTGTTTTGGGTTTTTTTTTTTTTTTTTTTTTGTTTTTGTTTTTGGTTACTTCGGAATATAATTGATCTGAAACCATTAAAATTAAAATAACTAAGTAAAATCATTTTTATAAAACCCAACACCTGCTTGCTCCTAATTCATTAATGATTCATGGTAGAAGAACTGTATTCTTGTTTGGACGTGTCTTAATGGAAGGTTCGGTTAAACGAGATTTATTATACACTTTGTCATTTATACGGATGTTGTGAAACGAAACATGTATATCCTGGTTCATTCACAAAACATTGACCTTTTCTCTCGGAGTTCGAGTTGATTCAAACGTCCAATAGAATTAAAATCTTTTCTTTATTTTCGGGCAGTGAAAGCAATGCGATTTAGACTTCATCGAAAACCTAGTGGCATTGCTATATATCACAGTAAACGCTCGGTCACAGAAGTCTACGTAACACTTAGAACGGGAATTCATAGTTCTCAATGTTATTGCGTGTGACTACTAGAACGAGACAAAATGTACTTCTCTAACCAAAATTCACTTGACGTTCAAATGTTACTTTCCTTTCATTTCTTTACCTCCTCTCCTCCCCCCCCCCCCCCTCTCTCTCTCCCCTCCCCTCTCCTCTCTCTCTCTCTCTTTCTCCTCCCTCTCTCTCTCTTCTTCTTCTCTCTCTCTCTCTCTCTCTCTCTTCTCTCTCTCTCTCTCTTCTTTCTTTCTTCTTTTCCTCCTTATTTTTCTCTTTATACTATTTCTCTTTATTGGTGTCTAGCTTTAAAATGTTTTTTTTTTCTCTCTCTATTTTTCTTCGTCTCTCTCTGACTCTCTTCTCATTCCTTTACTTCTCCTTCTAATTCTCTCTCTACGTCTCTCTCTCCTCCTCTCCTCCCCTCTCTCTCCTCTCTCTCTCTCTCTCTCTCTCTCTCTCCCCTCTCTCTCTCTTCTCTCTCCCCTCTCTCTCTCTCCCCTCTCTCTCTCCCTCTCTCCCCTCCCCCTCTCTCCCTCTCTCTCCCTCTCTCTCTCTCTCTCATCTCTCTCTCATCCTCTCCTGTGTAAAGCGACCATCAATTCCGCGGGGTAGCCCTATTCGTCCTTAAGGTCGAATAGCATCAACCGCCGTTGCCGTACGTAAGGACAAATAGTGTTGCTTGCACTTCGTCCTTCACACTAAAGCTGGGCAATATTCCGTTTTTGTTTTTACTGAGCTGGATTCGAATCCACGTAATTACATGATATATCCGTATCGTCTTAATTGTTTGACAAACCCCGCCTCCTCTGTTTGTGAGTCAAATAATCAGTTGAGTGTGTATGTGTGTTTGATGTGTGTGTGTGTGTGTGTGTGTGTGTTTGTGTATGTGTTAATTTCGTGGGGTTTTTTTTGTTGTTTTTTTTTTCTTCTGGGATATGATTTTTATTCCAGGATGGTGACTGATTTCTTATAATGAACATTTATCGTGTTCTCCTATTGGTAAGTATCCCATTCAAATACCTGCTCGAGAGTTTGGGTTGGCAAGGCACAGAGGAAGATTCGGCAGGTTGTTTTTGGGTTTTTTTCTTTTTTTTTTATTTGGGGGGGGGGGGTTGTTTTTTATTGTTGTTCTTTTTTATTTGTTTTCTTTTGTTGATGTTTTACCTGCTTTTGTTTGTTCATTTGTTTTATCTGTGTGTGTGTGTGTGTGTGTGTGTGTGTGTGTGTGTGTATTGTGTGTCTACGTGTGTTTTGCCTTTTTTACATTTTTTTTTCAATTTATAATAGTGGGTAAGCACTCAGTAACTATTTGTTTTAAATGACTAGTATTCAATTTGTCAAAAATATTATATTAGTCATAATAGTAGAAGGCGCGCAAAAAACACTACATTTCTGTATTTCTTAAGAAGCAGTTTTATAAAAAAATGTTATAATCTTGATAATTCAGTTAGTGCCATCAATAATACTTGAATTTAGCCAAACATTTTGAACGATGTCGATACCTGTCTTTAACTTCAGAAAATGTTGTTGTAAGTACTGTCTTGACTAGACTAGCTGTATAACATATTGATAGATTTAATTCATGGCGAATTCAATGCGTTATCAAATTGGCAGTAAACGTGGTAATTCTATAGACGGGATGGAATTTGGCTGGTTTACAACACGCAAATTAATTCCAAAGCCGAAAGCACAACTTTGCATTTAAACTTATATCCATAGACGATGTCAATATATTAAAGATGAATAAAGGACACTAAAACCAAGTCCTCAATATTTTCAGTACTTGGTTCGTTAGCGAATACTATTAAGTATTTGGTATCCACTTTTGCCCTGACGAGAAGTTAGAATGTCAAGGGCTGGGATGTAAATGTCTACGGGTTGAAACTGGGTGAAATAGAATGATACAGAACATTAAAGCCCAGTTCGGCCTAAGAACAATAACTTGCCTATGTTCTTAAACTCAGAACAAGGGGTAATGTTGTCAGGGGTGTTGGGGTTGTTGTTTTGATCTGAGTGGGGGTGTAATAAGTCTGATAAAGTTACGATTACTGGCCAAAAACAAATTCCTAACTTTAGTTTAAAATTTAAAAAATAAAAAGACGGAAATATATACATAACAAGTTTGATGTATTTTAAACAATGGTTACAAGAAAAATAAATCCACGATTTGTATCAATAAGTCTGTACTCAAACAACTTTGTATGCCAATGTTGTATTCCAGATGTGTAATTTGGCTCATCACCACTCAAGGTGGTATTTCAATAGATACTATTACAACTAACGTGTCTATGTACGCAGTGATACAGACCTGCCAAGCATTCGACTTATTGTGTTATAGTGGAAAAAAGAATATCATTTCGAAAGGATTTGTGCTGCAATGTAGGTTAACAAAGCATCCACAAACACGCAGGTCTGACATCCGAATCCACTTATGGGCCTGGTTTAACATTGTTGTATAATGTATTTTGCGTCATTTACAAATAAAACAAAGATTTATATTACAAGAATGAGCCCATAAGGAAATGGTTATGAGACCTAAAAATAATTGCACGTCGATCCACATCAATTTAAAACCATCATCATCACTACCACAAGCACTTTTACAACATAATCATTACCATCAGAATCGCTACCCCATCATTTGCACAATATCATAAGTATCATCAGCACCACAATCAATATCACCACCACAGCATTATACCTACCATTACCTCTCTTTTGTGGTTTTCTTCTTCTTCTTCTTTTTTTTCTTCTTCTTCTTCTTCTTCTTCTTCTTCTTCTTCTTCTTCTTCTTCTTCTTCTTCTTCTTCTTTTCTTCTTCTTCTTTCTCTCTACCTCCATGATTCCCACCACCGCCACCGCCTCAAGATCTCTAATCATTACCATAATTGCCATAGCAAGCTCACTACGAAAACTTTAGGTCTTCCGAATGTATTTTAATTCTTCGGTGGTTGGCAACTCTAAGTTATACAGGCGGCCAGGAAGTGTGTGTGTGTGTGTGTGTGTGTGTGTGTGTGTGTGTGTGTGTGTTTTAAGGGGGTGGTGGCGGGGGTGAGAGGGATTGGTTATAATTTATGATGATGCAGTCGCGGGGTGCGGTGTTTCTGTGTCGTTGTCCCCTTTTGTTATTTTTTCTTTTCCTTTTTTTTAAAAACAATAATGGGTCAGAGAATGTGAAAGGAGAGGAGTATTTGATACCATATCCAGATGAAACGTGTTTGAGACCACTCAGACATAGAGAAAGATAGACAGATAGATAGATAGATAGATAGATAGATAGAGAGAAAGAGAGAGAGAGAGAGAGAGAGAGAGAGAGAGAGAGGGAAGAGACGAAGGGAGAAAGAGAGAGGGTGCCAGAACATAAGAGGAGGATATCTATATAAAGAGAGAAAGACAGGAGAGGGAAGAAGAAGAAGAGAGAGAGAGAGAGGAGAGAGAGGAGATGAGGGAGAAGAGTGAGAGAGAGAGAGAGTAAAAATGTAATGGAGAGAGAATTAGAGAGGAGGCGAAGAGAATGAGTTAGAAGATGAGTATGAAAACTCGCTTTTTGATCGAAGGTCTGAGTTCGACTGCTCGGTGCATGTGAGTCTGAAAGGCTTTACACAGTCCATCGTATAGGTGAAATGAGTTGACAAGCGTTGTCAGAAAAAATATATGCAACAGGCTCATGTTTGTCTACATGTAGTTGTTGTTGTAGGACCTGTAAGCGATTGAGCACATTAGTGCTTTGCGGTATACAAAGCTCAATTTTACATAGAAAGAAAGAGAAAGAGAGAGAGAGAGAGAGGAGAGAGAGAGAGAGAGAGAGAGAGGAGAGAGAGAGAGAGGAGAAGACGACGACGATAAATAGAGGAATGACATAAAGGAGCGAGAGCACCGATAGGAATAGAATTAGGGGAGGAGAGAAGAAGAGAGGGGAGAAGATGAGAGACAAAAAAGAAATGTAGAAGTGAAAAAGGGAGAGATAAGAGGAGTGAAGAGGAGATTAGAACAGGAAAGAAATCAGAGAGAAGATAATAGATAGATAGTGAGGGAGAGAGAGATAGAGAGAGAACAGAAGAGAGAGACGAGAGAGAAGAGAATGAGGACTAGGTTGAGAGAGAAAAAAAGAGAGAGAGAGAGAGGAGAGAGAGGAGAGGAGAGAGAGAAGAGAGAGAGAGAGAGAGAGAGGCAAGAATTGTGAGAGAAAGAGAAATACAGAAGAATCAATTAGAGAGCAAGAGAAGAGAGAGAGAGAGAGAGGGAGGAGTGAGAGATAGAGAGAGAAAGAGAGAGAAGAGAGGAGAGGGAGTTAGAGAGAGAGATAGAGAGAGAGAGAGAAAGAGAGAGAAGAGAGTATGTTAGAGAAAGAGAAATACAGAGGGAAAGAAAGACAGACAGAGCGAGAGAGAGATAGAGAGAGAGAGAAAGAGAGAGAGATAGATAGACAGAGAGAGTGTGAAGATATAAAAGGAGATGATAGCGAGAGAAAGAGAGGAAAATACAAAGGAAGAGACTGATGGAGGGAGAGGAGAAATAAGAGATAAAAGGGGGAAATATGACCGAGAGAAAGAGAGAGAGAGAGAGAGAGAGAGAGAGAGAGAGAGAGAGAGAGAGAGAGAGAGAGAGAGAGAGAGAGAGAGAGAAAGCCTTAAAGAAAAATAAAAAAGAGAGAAGATACATAGATAGAGAAAGAGAGAGAGAGGTAGGCGAAGGAGGAACAATGAAGATATATATATATATATATATATATATATATATATATATATATATATATATATATATATAGAATAAATAATTTATATATAATATTATAGTATGTATAATAGTATTATATATATATTTATATATTATTATATTATATATAGAGAGGAGAGAGAGAGAGAGAGAGAAGAGAGAGGAGGAGAGAGATAAGAGAGAGAGAAGAGATGAGATAGATAGAGAGTATGCATAACAGTTTTGATCGGAAGGTGAGATACTCGCTGGCATAGTGAGAGGCTGAGAGAGAGAGATGAGAAGATGAGAGTAGATAGAGACTGCTTTTGATGGAAGGTCGAAGTTCGTACTGTCGAGTAGAGAGAATACAGTGGGAAGAGAGAAGAAGAGGAGAGAGAGAGAGAGAGAGAGAGAGAGAAGAGAGAGATAGGAGAGAGAAGAAATGAAAGAGGATGATAGAGAAAAGCAGAAAGAAAGAAAGACTGATGGAGGGAGAAAGGGGGAAAATATGACAGAGAGAGAGAGAGAGAGAGGGGAGAGAGAGAGAGGAGAGAGAGAGAGGAGAGAGAATAATATGCTTTCTTTTCTACTCATACTCATAACGATGCTTACGTTTCAACAGTCGATAAAAAAGTGAAGACGTGAAGGACTGAACACTCGGATTTAACATTAATTACATAGATAACATGGGCGCACACAAAAAGCCACGTAAGCAGTGACATATATAGGTCACTGTAATATAATTGCGATTTATGGGAGGCAATAACCTTGAATTTAATACATATAAAATACGGTGACAAATATAAACAACAGCCTTTCCGTTAATTGCCCTTTACGTATTTCACGCCTACCTCATTTGCATAAGCATTGAAGGTCGGCTTGACACTTTTTAAGAATACAGCCTGAAGGACGAATATTACACTCCGTATTCCGCGCAGAGAGGTTAAGACAGTCAATTTGTAGCAGAGCATTGACGGAAACCACACAGGTCCATTTCGATATTACTTACGATTCATAACGCGCTCTGTTTCGTATGTATTTACAAAGTATGGATTGTCATATTTTTGGTATGTCAAATATTCTTTTCAATTGGCATTTCCCCAATAGAATACCCTTATACCTGAAATATATAAGCGTTGTAATTAAATATATGCTGAAAACAAACTGTAGATACATCTATGGAAAGGTAATAATGAATGTTCTTTCGAGAGTATGCGACTGTTTAGGCTTATCAAAATGTTTTCAAAGACGACGCCCCCCCCCGCCCCACACACACACACACACTATCCCAAATCACATTCATTTACATGTTGACGAAATAAAATTACACATAAAAACTTAAACATTTAGATTGAAAATGTCACTGACAATAACAGCGTGAAATGACGAATCTGAAAGACAATGGGCTCTCACTCCTCTTGAGTAGGCCTTTGCATTCATGATGAAGGGAGCAGAATTAGTCAAACGTTGTTAAGCAGGATCGGTGGTCGGATGGGTGACACTGATCGTGGTGACTACGTTCTGTCTTTGGTAAGCAGGCTTCAGTCAGCCCCAGCGCTCTCTACTTTTCCTGTCTTTGGGTAAGGCAATTAACACACACTACCCCACCTGACTAAGATGTGAACGTGTCCTTGGTTTTTGGCAATTGGCGCTGCATGAAATAGGAATATGGTTCAATTTGGTCGGTTAATGGGATAAATGAAAAATCCTGTAGCCCATTAAGCATTACAAATGTTTGGATATGCGATAGAAAAATGGTCGTAATTATTTATTTTATGTATCTAAAACGTATAAAACATTTGGATAAGCAGTATATACTAACACTTTAATCATCGCAACATAGGTCGCCGATAACGCAGTTTATTCTTCAATCTGTAAAACATGACGCCAACGGGTTTCCATACTTTAAATTTACTTTCATATAAGACTTGATAGTCTCCGTTAACGGGACTGCGAGATTTCCAAAAAAATACATGTAGCCAATCAAAAACATGAAAAATTGACAAATTTACCTTCTAAACAAACACAAAAAACTCTTCGACATGTTTCGCAATAAATCGGCGAAAATTCAAAGTCTTTATTTTCAGTTTTGATGATAAAATAATAATATTTAATTCTGTCAGTACCCTTCTATAATAGTAAATAATGGCTCATTTCAATCAGTGGATTACATTCTACAATCTGACACAAAAAATATTTATGTTGCGATTAGTTGGAGGTTCACATAAGGAAAATCACAATCTTTCCACGGCTATATCATAAGCCGCCTCACAGCACAGTCATCGAGACGGGGCTTAGGCGTGCTAAATGCCTACGCGTGTTTAAGTCAAAATATACATAAACCAAAGATTTCTATGACTTATATCTCATGAGTTATTTCCCTTTGTTAGTTGTGATTGTACAACACCATGCAATGGTACCGCATTACTTATTGGCATTATATTTGTTTTTCTTTTGTTTTGTTTTCTGTAATTTCGTTTTTCTATTCATGATTCAGGATGGTCAAAATGAACAATATTCACACTCAATTTGAACAAAAATAGGAGTAATCCGGGTGTTGAAGATGTCTGTCTTATTTCGGAGAAAAGAATTCAGTTATAGAGCTTTGCTTGCGATGTAAAAGGATTCTCTGTGGCACAGTCCTTGTAATTGTCTGGAATTTAGTTTGAGATGCGAGACAAGTTGATTCCATTAAAACATCATTAGTATTCAAGCTTTGAGACAGCTCGGAGGAAGAAGAAGTTTTGGCCGCTACCTCCATCTCGTCATCTCCCTACACGTCTATCTATTAATTAAATTTAATTTAATTGAACTTTTATATAGCGCAATATCCACAAAACGTGCTCGAAGCGTTTTACAAGGGATCCCTGGGTAAAAACAACATTTACCATGTAAAACAGGAAAGAGAAAACGCTGTTAACGGCCAGGTACTCATTTTGCACCTGAATACGGTGAGCGAAAATGAGTAAAGAGTCTTTGCCAAGGGCTCAACTGTGCGCCGAGCGAGGCTCGAACCCTGGACCTTCCATCCGGTTATCTTCATTTTTAACGTATGCTGGACAATATCACTGTCCACCATTTACGTTAGTGGATAACAATAAGAATTAACACCCAGAATCAGATACGGTGTTGTAATGAAGCCTGCCTGGAACGACGTTTTCGTGCTTAATGGTGTGTAGATTGTATAGAGAAACTTCGGTAAGAGCCACTCATCGCACCTGAGATCGAAACGTGCTTATAGACTGCATGGTCTGGATAACATTATATGTAAATAAAATATGCCTTTTCCGCCACGAAATTATACACGATACCGTCGCCTAGGCACTCCACAAAGGAATATCGATAATTCATCAAACAAGATGTCGGCTGTCAACATGAATCATCCATGTTGTCCAAGTGAGACAATTGAGGGTTAATAAACTTGCACAAGGAAAGAAAACGAAAGTGCCTGAAGCGGCGCGCGACCCCGGTAACTTCCGGGTCACGGTGCTAAACCTTAACTACTCAGCCACTTCGCCACCCTGTATATATATATATATATATATATATATATATATATATATATATATATATATAGTGAGAGAGAGACAGAGAGAGAAAGAAAGAAAGGAAGAAAGAGAGAGAGAGAGAGAGAGAGAGAGAGAGAGAGAGAAAGAGAGAGAGAGAGAGAGAGAGAGAGAGAGAGATAGAGAGAGAGAGGGAGTAGAGGGAAAGAAGGAGGTGGGGGACGGGGTAGAAGAATGATAGATAGAGAGATAATGAGACGATGGGTGAAAGGAGCAAGAATGGAAACACGTGGCATAGATAGACAAACACACACACACACACACACATATATATATATATATATATATATATATATATATATATATATATATATATATATATATATATATATAGTTTAAGTAACATATAGATAGTAGTGCGGGGCGGTCCTTGGCAAGCTTAAGGACCACGGTCCTACGGTCCTTGGGAAATGAAGACCGCAAGGACCGGTCCTAGGACCGGTCCTTTTCGACATTGAACATTCCTGAGAGACTGTTGGAAATTCGAACCGGGTTGACCTTTGAGAGCGTGGGATCGTTCATTCTTGAACCGTTAAAGACCGCTACACGATGAAAACGGTGGCCTAAAACACACGGAGTAGTCACACTCATTTCAAATTGTAACCTAATTAGAGAAGAGGGGTGATGTAAATAAACGAACTGGGGGTGGGGTGTGCACATATATTAACAACAAATGGTGCCACCTCAATAACTGTCAGATAAAGAAAATGTATTGTGACGATTATATTGAATTTATTACTGTTTCGTCACGACCATATTATCTACCCCGGGAATATACTCATGTCATCATCATCAACGTCTACATTCCACCATCATCAGACAACACCACAGCGAAAAATATTTTGAGGAAAGAAATACAGGACATTCAAATTAAGTCACCCGATGCCGTATTGATGGTCACTGGCGATTTTAACCAATGTAACGATTTTACTCTCCCGGGACTTCATCAATACGTGAACTGCGAGACAAGGGACAAAAAAACATTAGATTTATTCCTGTGTAATATTAAAAATAGTTATAAATGTTTACCCCGTGCCCCATTAGGTTTATCTGACCACTGCATGCTCTTGCTACTCCCCACCTACCGCCCTGTTTTTAAACGTGTAAAACCAGTAAAGAAAAGTGTACAGATCTGGAACGGAAGTGTGTGTGAAGATTTGCGTGGTTGTTTTGAATGCACTGACTGGAATGTTTTTATCGAATCATGTGATAGTGTGGATGAGCTGAATGACTGTGTGAGTGAGTATTTAAAATTCTGTGAACAGCTAGTGTCTTGTAAAAAAGAAATAAAATATTATCCTAACAACAAGCCTTGGATAACAAAAGATCTAAAACTTTTATTGAACCAAAAGAAAACTCTCTATACTAGTGGAAACAAAAAAGATCTGAAAACAAAACAAAAAGAGATAAAGAGGGTAATATCTAGTTGTAGAGATAAGTACAAAAATAAAATTGAAAAATGCTTTTCTTCTGGGGATATACGGGACACGTGGCGGGGGCTTAAAACTGCTGTGAACTATAATCCAAAGCCCACGATTATATCAGAAGATATCGAAATTGAAACTTTAAATAAATTTTATTCACGTTTCGACACAGAAAACACATTTGATATTGAAAATGAAAAACATAAATTAGACAGGGCTTTGGAAGATGAAATGACTATTGAGGTCAGCGAAGAGGAAACGAAATTCGTATTTTCGAAACTAAACGAGAGGAAGGCTGCTGGGCCGGATGGATTGAAAGGAAAACTATTAAAAGAATGTGCCTACCAGCTTTCCCCATTTATACACATATTTTTAACTGGTCCCTCCAATGCGTTTCGATCCCTGAAATTTGGAAAACTTCAAAAATTATTCCTGTTCCAAAAAATGAAAAACTTGAAACTATGAACGATCTCAGACCTGTTGCACTGACTTCAATAGTCATGAAATCTTTAGAAAAACTTGTTCTTGTTAAAATTAGGAATCAGTTTATGCCATTGAGTGATAGTCATCAATTTGCTTACAAACCAGGACGTGGCGTAGAGGATGCCATTTTGCTGTTTACAAACAACATCTGCAGGCATCTAGATCACGCTAGGAGCTATTGCAGATTGCTTTTTGCAGATTTTTCTTCAGCGTTCAATACAATGCAACCTCAGTTGGTTGTTCAAAAATTGACTAGTCTGAATTTAAACAAGTATATAATTGCTTGGGTGCTCGAATTTCTTACGGAGAGAGCACAATATGTTCAATTAGGACAAAACAAATCTTCCTGTATAACTACAAATACTGGTGCTCCTCAGGGTTGTGTATTGTCCCCTGTATTATTCACAATATACACGAATGACTGTAGAAGTCAAAACCTGAGTGTACCTTTAATAAAGTTTGCAGAGGACACCGCTCTTCAAGGCCTCATAACAAATGGCAACGAAGTGGCTTATAGGCAAGAAATTGATAGATTTGTGTCTTGGTGTGATGCCCACCACCTAGAGCTTAACATAAGCAAGACAAAGGAGCTAGTGATTGACTTTAGGAGAGTGAAGGAACCGATAGAACCGTTAAAATTAAAGGACCAATTCGTCCAGCGAGTTCCTCACTACAAATACCTTGGTGTAACGATTGATGACAGGCTCAAGTGGGATGAACACTTGAAAATAATTAGGCATAAGATGTGCAGACGTACATATTTTTTATCAAAACTCTCTCAGTTTAGAATAGATAAAACCCTCTGCACATTATTTTATAGAGCAGTAATCGAAAGTGTTTTGTCATTTTGTATAACAGCTTGGGGAGGCAATTGCTTAGCAGTGGAAAGGAACAAAATAAATTCAAATATTAAAAAATCCATTAAACGCTATATAAATGATGTTGACGATGTAGATCTTTTATACGAGAAATTTTGTATAAATAAAATAACTAAAATATTACATGACCAGTATCATCCACTAAGACCATCAATTATTATGTCAGAAAGAAGTGGTCGCCCTTTCTCTATTTCAACGAAAACAGAGAGACACCGAAAATCTTTTCTGCCGTCCAGTATTAGGCTTTATAACAACAAGCAATAATAATTTTATATAATTATTTCTCATCTTTACTTTTTAAAAATATAAATATTAATTTATTAATTTATTTGTTTTGCAATCTTTTCAATTTTCAATTTATAGTGACAGTTTTAACTATTTTACAGTGTTTGAAATTATTCATATTATAAAGCGCAGCTCTGGTTATAGAGCTGCTCCTTTTTTATATATATATACATCCTATTTCCATTGTATTTTTATCTTATGTGTAAATTATAACACGTCTGTACAAAAAATTTCCTATTTGGGATGCAATAAAGTATTATTATTATTATTATTATTATTATTATTATTATTATTATTATTATTATTATTATTATTATTATTATGCCTTCTTTATTTGCTCACCGTACTTCATTGTTACTTCGATAATTTAATAAAATTTGAAATTTATCCCCATTAACGGAGATAATGGCATCGCCCAAGGCGTTGATCGAGTTGTTCGTGGCGTTGATACACACACGCAACTCCTACCCCCCTCCCCCCCCCCCCCCACACACACACACACATTAGAGGGCAGCGAGCATTGAAGAGTAAGAGAGAGACGTGAAGTTATAATAAGAGGGGGTGGATGAGGTGATAAGAGGGGTCGATGGTGACTTTTCGCCAGATCTAACAAACTCAGCTACCCATTCATTGCTGAGTAGACAGGGATTCAGAAAAAAATCGACTGCACCCGGATCGATCTCTGGCCCTTTGCGTATAAAGAGAGTGCTCTATCAACTGAGCTATCGGGGTCCCCAAATATTCTATTGGACTTTTTTAAAATTCAGACGTTATAACTGGGTTTTTTGGAAGGAAGAAACTAATGAAACTCATATTATTTGATTAGTAAAAACACCAAACGAAATTTTAATATTATTGTATTATTTTAAATGACAACACTGCGATAGAAAGGAGTGGTGACAAGAGATGGACAAAAGAAAACAAAAAATCGGATTTGCTACTTGCTAGGTTCGACACACACACACACACACACACACACACACACAAACACACACATCTTTTGTAGTCACATACATTTCAAACAATAACCCATTAGAGAAGAGGGGTCATGCCTTCACCATAGATCATTGTCATTGCGATCATTATGGTGTAGTAAATTTTGAAATTTACCCCGTATAATGGAATCGTCCAAGGCGTGCGCCTCCTGTTCCCCCCATCTCACACACGAAAGGGCGGTTTGCGGAGTGGAGGTTGGTGGTCGTCTGCCTGTATGGTCGTCTGTGTCGTATAGTGTATGGCAAAGGGGGGTGGGTGCGATTAATTAAGTGGGATGGGTGGTGATTGGTGGAAGATAGGCAACCGAAGCAACGAATCGCTGGGGAACAGGGTTGCCAGTTTGGCATTTTAAATGCCAGATTCCAAAAATCTGGCATTTTTGAAAACCGTTTGGCATTAGAAAAATCATTTGGCATTTGGCATTTTCATTTGGCATTTTCTTTTCTTGTATATTATACTTCAAATGACACCTTTTCTCAACCGTGGTGTAGTGGTTTAGCACTCCACTTAGTAGTCAGTAGGTAAAAAATTACCCCAACAGGAAATTTAGTATAATTCAAAAAAAAAAAAAAAAGAAAAGAAAAGAAAACACGCAAGCCACCAGGATATGATAGTAAATTGTCTATCAAAAGTGAGTAGTTTTCTTAGTGGGGATGGGAGTCAACAGACTTTGGCATTTTTTGGAGTGTTTTGGCATTTTTTGAGTCTTCCACTGGCATTTTGTTGAAAAATAATCTGGCAACCCTGCTGGGGAAGTAGTAGGCTATGGCGCGAGACCGTAGGACCGTGGTCCTTGCAAGGACCGCCCCGCACTATGAAAGGTGACAAGAAGTGAGGACCGTCGCCGGTCTTCCCCTCTGGGACCGGTCTTCGGTTCACAGCTAAAAGACAGTCGGACCGCGGTCCAGACCGGTCTTCAGCGCGGCACTAATAGATAGAGATATATGGACAGATAGACAGATAGATAGATCGATAGATTGATAGATAGTTAAATATATAAAGAGAGGTATATAGGTCGATGGGCTGATAGATTTATAATTACGAAGGGGTATGGAAAAGAAAAAAAAATGATGGAGAAAAGGAGAAAAAGAAAATAGAGAGAGACAGAAAGAGAGAGAAAGAGAGAGAGATAGAGAGAGAGAGGGGGGGATGAAAGAGAGAGAGACAGTAAACGAGACGGAGAGAGAGAGAGAGAAAGAAATAAAGAGATAAAATATAAGTCATAGACAGAGAGTGACAGAGGGAGAATTAAAGATAGAAAGAAAGAAAGAGAGTGACTTAAGAGAGAAAAACATACAAAGAAATAGAGAGAAAAGGAGAGAGACTGAATTAATAAAGAAAGAGGAGCCGAGAAAGACACGAACTAAAAGCAGATAAAGAAAAAGAGAAAGAGTGATTTATAGAAAGTTAGCGAGAGAAAGAAATGGAGAGAAAGGAAAGGGATAAGAACGAGAGCTAGAGTGAAAAAGTTAGAGAGACAGAATGAAAGAGAGAGGGAAAATAAGGGATATAGATAGAAACGGAAGTAGAAGAGAGAGAGAGAGAGAGAGAGAGAGAGAGAGAGAGAGAGAGAGAGAGAGAAATACAAGAGATATAGAAGGAGAGAAAGCAGAAAGAGATAGAGAAAGACAAATAAACGAGAAAGGGAAATTCGTGAGAGGGAAAAAGAAAGAGAGAGAAAAAAAGCGGGAGAGAGAGAGAGAGAGAGAGAGAGAGAGAGAGAGAGAGAGAGAGAGAGAGAGAGAGAGAGAGAGAGAGAGAGAGCGATTGAGAGAGTGATAGAGAAATAGTGATAAACCTCTTAACTTTGTTTACAGAACGTAACGAAATGTTTTACTGAGGTCATGTCATCAGAGACGCTATACAGATGAGAAAAGAAACGAGTGTTGTTTTCTCCGTCACAACATTGCTTCGCGTTTCACAATGGTAAACCTAGAGTGCTTTCCTATTTCGTGCCGGTAAACGTTAAATTGGGATCTATAGGATTTTAACATTTTTCAATACTTTGATTTGAGTTCGGACTCCACTGATTGTCTTATCAAAAACATTGTAAACATTACTTTGTATGGCAGGGTTCCAGGAGCAAAGAGAAAGAAGGAACGGATTACATAGAGAGAGATTTAGAGATAGATATATATATTAGATAGTATAATATAGATAAAGTAGAAGATGATGAGAGAGTAGAGAGAAGAGAGAGGAAGAGAATAGAGAGAGAAGAGAGAGAGAGAATAATGTACTGTTAATATAATGATATAGGTTGATACTATAAAGTAGTAATGAAGGGGATGGGGTTAGGGGAGAGTGGTATGTAATTATGAAAGGACAAAGAAAGAAGGAGAGGAAAGAGAGAAGAGAGAGAGAGAAGGATACAGAGAGAGATAGAGAGAGAGAAAGATAATAAGTGGTCGGTCCTAGAGTGGTGGAAGTATAAATCACTAGAAGTTGAAGATTGGGTAATTAATATGTAAGAATAAAAACACAATTTACGAAATCTAAAAAAATCCCTTTATTCATCCCACAGGGAAATTTTTTTTTCTAGAGTGCAAAACCGCAAATTAAGCGATGTGACTTGCTCAAGGCCACACAGAGGATCTCTCTCTCTCTCTCTCTCTCTCTCTCTCTCTCTCTCTCTCTCTCTCTCTCTCTCTCTCTCTTCTTTCACTCCACTTCTTACCTCCACATCCAACACCCTCTTTATAGATTATTTCCATATTTGACAAACTGTGATTTTTTGCTTTTGTGTCTTGTTGTTTCGACATTTTTTATAACTGTGTGTTGTCTACTTATAATTCAGTCAAATGTAATCACTTTTTTTCTCTCGATATGCATCGTCACTTCCCTTCAAAGTAATGTAAGAATGGATTTGTTATAATGCTAATAATACGACTATTACCAAACTTATCGTATCAAAACGTAAGTGATAAAACTTAGGACGTTTGTTTTATGTTTGAACTGTTACAATTTATTGCACTACACCAATGGGTGTTTTAAAAAAATTCATTTTGATAAGAGGCTAATGACTAATGATAACAAGACCAAATGTGACCCAACGTCTCAAAGCGGTATTATGTCGGAATGAACCAGACGCTAAAAGTCAGATGAAAGGTGAACTGGTCAAAATTATGAATGTCTTGTATTCAGCAACCTGAATTATGATATTCATGCTCCTCAATCAAGTTTATAAACTCAACTCAAGTCTGATATGTCTGGCTACAAATTCAATTTTCGGCATCTTAGTCATCCCGACTATATACCGTTTCGAGGCGACGGGTACAAATGGTGACGACTGCCGTTGCTGACAGTCGACAGTTTACGGACACGAAATTCGTAACCAACGCGGCGTCGCGATGATGAGAAGAACCCCTCGCTTTCTTTCTCTCCCTGAACATTCTCTGGTGTAATTCATACATTTCTATTCTATCACGATTGTCAGACATAGCAACGAATGACACGCTTCTAATCTCTAGTTTCAAATCTATGGTATCATTTTGTTGTATATTGGGCAGGGAAAATGCTTTGCCAAGCAATCTCTCAATGATTATTAAATGTGCCTGGGCTGCTGAATTCATGCAACTTATGTTGAGGAAATAAGACAAACATTATCAGCCAAACATGTATATGTGGTTTTTCCACATTCATTTGTCTAAGGATTATAAACTTTGCATTATATCAGCACAATCATTATTACCACAATACTTTCAACAGTTGCACCGCCACTACCACCGCTACCATCACCACCACAACCACCATCGCAATCACTGCAACCTCATTCCCCACTTCACCACCATAAAAGCAACACCAGCATCACCACTACTACCAGTACCACCGCCACCATAAACCCTACCACCAACACCCTACAACCATCAACACCTACACCAGTACTGCCATCACTACCACCACTGCTACCACCACCACAATCCTACCAACGTCACCAACACCATCATCACCATCGCCAGCATCTCCACCATCACTACAACCATCACCACTACCACCATTATGACTCCGACCAACACCAACACAACCACACCACAATCATCATCACCACAACCATCAAGATTATCATCACTAACATCACCACCACCATCATCATCATCACCAACATCGCCATCATCAATACTAATAAACAATACATAATAACACTCCCACCACTTTCAACACTTTCAAACACCACCACCACCACCATCACTACCAGAGTCATCATAACTACCACCACACCCCTACAACAACCACCCACACCACCTCTTTACCACTTGCACTACCACTACCATGGGACAGCGTGGCTCGGTGGTACAAGCCTTGCTTTGTACCCGAAAGGTACCGAGTTCGATTACACACTGAGATATATTCCTTGAAAAAGGTAGCTCAATTTGAAGCGCTGCACTGCGGCTGACGCCTGAGTTATTCAAGACTTCCGTAGGAATAGACCTTAGAGAGAAATTTCCCCTTTTGGATGAATAATATGAATTTTGTTTATTTATTACCTTATTTTATTATCACCACCACCATCACCACCACCAGTACCCTCACGACATCTTAAACAACAACATTCCAAAGACAACGACCACTACCTCCACCAAAACCAACTTAGTCCATATAATAATCATATTCATAGCAACCGCCATTACCATAATACCACGATTGCCACCACGGGCACCCCACGGCCACCACCACGGCCACACCAGCCACCGGCACACCACGCACTCACCACAACTAATAATCTATCTCGTTGTAACTCACTAGTCTTTCCACAAATACATTTGGATCTACTTTCCATACTCCAATCTACAAAAGCCTGGCCTGGTACAACCTAACACGACATTATCTCACGCACTTATTTCCACATCCCATTCCACGTGGGCATTGTATCAACCCTTCTGATAAAAATAATGACTAAAGGAAAACCAAAACATGTTTATTAAGGTTTATCTTCCCGCGCTAATTTCTTTCGTTCTATAATTGATGTGATAAGTGCAACTCCAAGTCGTTTTAAGTGTCAACAGGATGAGCCAGGTCGAGATAATCTTCTTGAAAACATCCTACACGATGGGCGTGAATCTAATTTGTTACGTCCAATTTAGGACATGGAATCTACGTCGCTGAATTACAGTATTCTACCAGATAAGAGACGAGATATATTACGCACTATTTATTTATACACATTTTATTGGTTTGTTTATAACAACATATTATAAGCACAAAGCATCCTTCAAAAATCGATTTATTGGACATTGGATAACTGGGACTCCAATCTTATTATTTAAAAATTCGTTTGTAACAAACACGAAAGTAGACGCCAAACCCTTGAATTAAAAACTGGTTACAATTGATCCATACGTTGCTTATTCACCCAAAGTAAAGATTTGATTCTGTCGGTATTGGTCCCATTATCTCTCAAAGATATCGCTTTTTTATAACTAATGGGCTCAGACACATTATTTGAAGGGTTTTTATTGATCGAATTCACTTTCTAACTGTTTCATCATAGGTTGGCTAGATACACATGTAATGTGTATTGAGTTAAATAATTCAATGATATAAAAACCCTGTTCTCTCATATTCCATTCCTGGTAGGTTTGTAGACGGCTAAACGGGATTAACGTCCTCTTGACATTATCTATTCTCCGTTCTCATTTATACGGACTGTGGCCACATTTCCACTTGAGTGAAAAAAAAAGACAAGGAAGGCATTTATTTCACTGTGACTAGTCAAGCAATTGCAATTAGTTATTTCACTAGTCAAAATTATATAAAATGGAAAGAATTTGTGGGTTGTATAAAGTAAAAACCAATAAATGAAAATAACAGGCGCAGAAAATTTTGCGCTCATAACCCTTCCTCGGCAAACAACAACAACAACAACAACAACATCATCCAAAAAAGTTGCTGAAGGAGGCTTTTGAGCCCGAAACGTTTATGAAGTGTTTCACGTCAGGATGATTGAAGGTTTAGAGGGTATTCTACGAGCTGTATCTAGATTTAATTATTATTAGTATTTTATTATTATTATTATTATTATTATTATTATTATTATTATTATTATTATTATTATTATTATTATTATTATTATTATTATTATTTATTATTATTATATATTATTATTATTATTATAATCATAATTATTGTTATTATCATCATCATCATCATTATATTATTATTAATATTTTAAAAGCAGACAGACACAAAGACCGCTATTGCTTGCAATTCACCGTACATTTATTTCTCATTGCAGTAGTAAGTGTGCACAGGTCACGTTGACATTTTTACCACTCACATGCCTTGCTTAGATATAACTTCTCGTTCTCAACGGTTTTATTATACAGTCCATCCGTCTAATCGCAACACTTTGGAAACAGCGAAAATGTTGCGATTTAGAGAAGTTGGAATAACCGAAGCCGAATTCCCTGTCTACAATTAAAAACACCACATGGCAGCACGGGTAGATTTTAACAAGAAAAAACAACTTTGATGCAAGTCGACATCGTATTCCGATTGGATTTACTTTTACTCTCATGGTCTAAACATTTGTAAGATTCAAAGCGATTAGTCGTGGTGAGAGACAATAGCTCTCACCAAACCCATTGGTCATATTAAACAGTTGCCGCTCCCAAAACAACGGATAACGCTCAGTTATTCTTTACAATTGTTAAGGTTAACCTGTCTAGACCATGCCTTGCCCCATGCATCCTATCTAATGGTCACAGATGACCTCACAAGCCCATACTGCAATGATCACCATCTTTTATCGCTAACAGATTGGTGACTAACCACTGTAGTGTTAAACCCTACTCACACTCGAGTCATCATCCTGTCATGATTTCACCCATGATGACGTTTTATCATGAGATTTTGGTTGACTGATTTTTCGGATTTGCCACTTTTTGAGGTCTAAAATTGGTTGCGATTAATCGAAGTTTGTTGGAATTAACAAGTTATATATATATATATATATATATATATATATATATATATATATATATATATATATATATATATATATATTATATATATATATTATATGTGTGTGTGTGTGTGTGTGTGTGTGTGTATAATTAATTCCATTTCTTGGGAAATCTAGTGATTAACCGAAAGTTGTGATTAACCGAGTTCCAGTGATCCGGACTGGACTGTAATACTAATAAATATAATGATATAATGATATGTGACCTATTGTCTCTAAACGGTAATAGGTCAGGAGTGGAGTGGGTACAAATACTTTAAAGGGAAGAAAATAATCTAAGTTATAAGACTTTGATGAAAAAAAGTTTATTGACAACAACAAACAAAGTTCTTCAAAGCGAACAAGACGTAAAGTTGATACTTGTCACCGTTTTAAATGGAAATCCACGTTTTATCAACTGGTTCACCCAGACTTAATACCGATTACAAGGGACGGGTCACATATCATGATTGCTATTTTACTGACGAATAAGACATCATAAGTAGACCTCATGTCAAGGTCACTTTATGGACGGGAATTTAAATATATCATCTCAACACGAACCGTTACGTGCATACCGTGAGTAAGTAGAATGTTCCTGAAATATAATAGCAAGTTTGAAACATATTTTAAATAAATAACTAAGTATCTAAGTTTCCTTTATTCATTTCATACAAAAATGTTGTCGCTATGGTCAATTCCAAGGGAAGACTGGTATTTCCCCGGCGTCAGCCGCAATGCAGAGCCGCAAGCTGAGCAAGGTCAGGTGCCAGTAGTAGTAGTAGTAGTAGTAGTAGTAGTAGTAGTAGTAGTAGTAGTAGTAGTAGTAGTGGTGTGTAGGTAGGTAGTATTAGTAGTAGTGTAGTGAGTAGTAGTAGTAGCTAGTAGTAGTAGTAGTTGTAGTAGTAGTAGTAGTAGTAGTAGTAGTAGTAGTAGTAGTAGTAGTAGTAGTAGTAGTAGTAGTAGTAGTAGTAGTAGTAGTAGTAGTGTAGTAGTAGTGTAGTAGTAGTAGTGGTAGTAGTAGTAGTAGGTAGTAGTAGTAGTAGTAGTAGTAGTAGTAGTAGTAGTAGTAGTAGTGTAGTAGTAGT